>NC_079394.1:98332-273332 GCF_029220125.1 Pseudoliparis swirei
TTGTTAGACCTTAGTGCTGATAGAGGACTCCTCTCTGTACTGGTCTTGTTAGACCTTAGTGCTGCATTCGACACCATTGACCATGACATCCTGTTACAGAGACTGGAGCAGTCGATTGGCATTTCAGGCATGGCACTAATTTGGTTTAAATCCTATTTATCAGATCGATCTCAATTTGGACCAATTTTATTTACCTTATACATGCTTCCTTTGGGCAATATTATCAGGAAACACTCCATAAACTTTCATTGTTATGCAGATGATACTCAACTATATTTATCAATAAAACCAGAGGAGAGCAACCAACTCGGTAAAATTCAAGCATGTCTTAAAGACATAAAAACATGGATGACCTGCAACTTCTTGATGTTAAACTCAGACAAAACCAAAGTAATTTTACTCGGCCCTGAGCACCTCAGAGATCAATTATCTGGTGATGTGGTTTCTGTAGACGGCATTGCCCTGGCATCCAACACCACTGTAAAGAATCTTGGCGTTATCTTTGATCGGGACTTGTCCTTTAACTCCCACGTAAAGCAAATCTCAAGGACTGCATTCTTTCATCTACGTAATATTTCAAAAATCAGGCACATCTTGGTTGTGTCTACTACCGCGCACTTGAGCACTTCGAGCACTGACTTTCAGTGTTCGAAGTGCGCCACTGAAAAAACCAGCAGAATTCAGTGCACTGAAAGTACCCGGATGGTGCACTGCAAACGGGCAAAAAATGCAGTGTAAAACGATGGACACTACTCGCCCTAAACGGCCGCCATCTTGGCGACGTAGCGGAAGAGGAGGAGCCCTTTCGCCAGCTTTTCATTTTATTTCTAAAACAATGGCGGACGAGATGGCTACGGTAGCACAAGCGGTAGACCACGGAGGCTCCTGCCGCGATTGTGGAGGTATCGCAGTTTCCACATGGGGTGGAGAAAGGGGTAAACAAGGGACACAAAGAGGGCAAGAAGTGCATTCATTTTGTCACTTTAAGTTTCGCGGGTATGGCAAGTAGATTTGCGTACGTCACTCCCGGCTTAATCTCGCGGGTGCCATGAACAGATTTGCGTCCGTCACTTCCGCCAAGTGGTTAACGTAAGTGTTCCATTTGAGACAGCACTTATCAGCCACGCAGTGCACTGCAATACAGTGCACTGAATTGTAGTGCACTGCATTGCAGTGTACTTCGTAAAGTGTGCGGTAGTAGACACAGCCACTGTCTCAAAAAGATGCAGAAAAATTGGTTCACGCGTTCGTTACTTCGAGACTGGATTACTGCAACTCCTTATTATCAGGCTGCTCTATAAGTCTCTTAGGTCCCTCCAGTTGATCCAGAATGCTGCAGCTCGTGTTCTCACTAAAACTAAGAAAAGAGATCACATCACT
This sequence comes from Pseudoliparis swirei, assembly GCF_029220125.1. Lineage (NCBI taxonomy): Eukaryota > Metazoa > Chordata > Actinopteri > Perciformes > Liparidae > Pseudoliparis > Pseudoliparis swirei. The sequence goes on from NC_079394.1 coordinate 99,713, forward strand.
CCTGCACTAGCTGCTCTGCACTGGCTCCCAGTAAAATCAAGAATCACTTTTAAAATTCTTCTCTTAACCTACAAAGCCTTGATTGGTGATGCACCATCATATCTTAAGGAGCTTGTAGTACCATATTGCCCCACTAGAGAGCTACGCTAACTAAATGCGGGACTACTTGTAGTTCCTAGAGTGTTAAAAAGTAGAATGGGAGCCAGAGCCTTTAGTTATCAAGCTCCTCTTTTATGGAACCAGCTTCCACCTTCAGTCCGGGTGGCAGACAGTCACCTCGTTTAAGAGTAGACTTAAGACCTTCCTCTTTGACAGAGCTTATAGTTAGGGCTGAATCAGGTTCACCTGGTCCAGCCCCTTGATATGCTGCTATAGGCTTATAGCTGCCGGGGGACGTTTAGGATGCACTGAGTACCTATCTCCTCTTTTCTCTCCTTATGGATGAATGTTCATCTCTCAATCACACGTTACTAACTCTGCTTTCTCCCCGGAGTCCTTTTGACTTCACGTCTCATGGGGTCATCGGACCCTATGAGACGGCATAGATCCTATCTGCTGATGGATCATCGAGGTCTGGGTCGTGGAATTCCTGCTACCGACGACGCCACTGTCCTGTTGAGACTCCGCCCACTGTTGAGACTCCGCCCACTCCTCCTCTCTACCTCCATCTGCCTGATGGATCGTGGAGGTCTCCATCGTGGAATATGCCTACTATGAACTATTCATACACTCTGTCACATTCATTGAATGTATTTAAACTCTAAATCTGTCCTTCTGTACACATGACAACTATTGCATCTGTCCATCCTGGAGAGGGATCCTTCTCTGTTGCTCTCCTGAAGGGTTCTTCACTTTTTCCCCCCTGAAGGGTTATTTGGGAGTTTTTCCTGGTCCGATGTGAGGTTTTGGGGCAGGGATGTCTATGTGTACAGATTGTAAAGCACTCCGAGACAAATTTGTAATTTGTGAAATTGGGCTATACAAATAAACTGAATTGAAGAGACGCTCCTAGAGCTCTTTCAACTCTTTTTTTTCAGCATTACAGCAATAAAAGTTGTATTATTTCTTCTCGGTTTGTGTTATCAGTTTCTCTGAAAACAAAAGCCAACACCGGAGTTTGTTTCGTCGTAATCTCTCAAATTTATTTAGTTCAGTACAAAGTCTGTCAGAGTTGATCTGAGGGGAGAGTTGGCTTCACTCACGAGGGTCAGACAGGAGTGCTCTGGGCCCCGCTGTCTCACTCTTTGCTGTCTCACTCTTTGTAGTCTCACTCTTTGAAGTCTCACTCTTTGTAGTCTCACTCTTTGTAGTCTCACTCTTTGTAGTCTCACTCTTTGCTCTCTCACTCTTTGTAGTCTCACTCTTTGCTGTCTCACTCTCTGTAGTCTCACTCTCTGTAGTCTCACTCTAACCCTAACTTGTATAAAATAACTGATGCTATGGTACTAGGTCTATAATTAATTGCATCATTCCACCGATATCTTGGTGCCCATCCAGAGTTTAGCCTCCATGTGAGCCCAGAGGCTAACGGAGCAGCAGCGCGTCAGGAGGTGGACTTCCCACAAGTCATTGCGGTGGTGCTCACATCTAAGAAGCGAATGTGCATCCTCGTCTCCATCTCCAGTCCTTTCAAGATCTGTGGGCAGAGAACAAAATTATGTCATCGGTAAGTGGGACAACAACAACAACATGTACTTTGATGACCAGAAACCTGTTCAAAATGCTCAAACGTGATTCCCTCATAGAAGTCTTCTGGAGCCTGAGGGGACAGGAAGGAGGGGGCGGTTACTCGCTGCACGCAGAGCGGCGTAGCGGTGGAGCTGTGGGGGCGTTACCATGTGAGGCACGTTGGTGCTCGCCACTTCCAACATGGCGGCGTCCGCGATGGCCCTGGCGGCCTCCTGCCCGATGGCGCTGCTCTTTGACAAAAGCTCTTCTACGACCTGGAAGAGAACAACGAGGTCGCTCTTTAAAAAGCGAGAGCGAGCGTCGTGCTGCTCTACGACTTCATGTCCTTGTATGAATTCTGTGGCAGAGTAGACGTTAGATTTTCATTTTTACAGACTGTACTATGACGATATATTTTTTTAATCATCTTCTCAGAGACGACAAGGAAAAGTGTAACGAGCCACGGGAGCGGTCCTCACCTTCCTGTACTCCAGCAGCGTGATGGTGCCATCGTTGTTGGTGTCGTGCATGTTGAACAGGACTGAGGGAACACAACACTGAGGTGAGAACACGGGTCATACCATCACAACACTGGGGTGAGAACACGGGTCATACCATCACAACATCCTGAGGTGAGAACACGGGTCATACCATCACAACACTGAGGTGAGAACACGGGTCATACCATCACAACACGGAGGTGAGAACACGGGTCATACCATCACAACATCCTGAGGTGAGAACATGGGTCATACCATCACAACACTCTGAGGTGAGAACACGGGTCATACCATCACAACATCCTGAGGTGAGAACACGGGTCATACCATCACAACATCCTGAGGTGAGAACACGGGTCATACCATCACAACATCCTGAGGTGAGAACACGGGTCATACCATCACAACATCCTGAGGTGAGAACACGGGTCATACCATCACAACATCCTGAGGTGAGAACACGGGTCATACCATCACAACATCCTGAGGTGAGAACACGGGTCATACCATCACAACATCCTGAGGTGAGAACACGGGTCATACCATCACAACATCCTGAGGTGAGAACACGGGTCATACCATCACAACATCCTGAGGTGAGAACACGGGTCATACCATCACAACATCCTGAGGTGAGAACACGGGTCATACCATCACAACATCCTGAGGTGAGAACACGGGTCATACCATCACAACATCCTGAGGTGAGAACACCGGTCATACCATCACAACATCCTGAGGTGAGAACACGGGTCATACCATCACAACATCCTGAGGTGAGAACACGGGTCATACCATCACAACATCCTGAGGTGAGAACACGGGTCATACCATCACAACATCCTGAGGTGAGAACACGGGTCATACCATCTCAGAGGAGGTGATCTGATAACAGGGCCCCGGAAGTGATGAGGAATGTTCCAGATGTAGAGATATGGTGGAGAATAACTACCGGCTAGTATCGGGAGCACATGTAGCTAACGGTCACGGTGTCCGTGTTCATGCTAGCATAGGGAGCACATGTAGCTAACGGTCACGGTGTCCGCTAGTGTCCGTGTTCACGCTAGCATAGGGAGCACATGTAGCTAACGGTAACGGTGTCCGCTCGTGTCCGTGTTCACGCTAGCATAGGGAGCACATGTAGCTAACGGTCACGGTGTCCGCTAGTGTCCGTGTTCACGCTAGCATAGGGAGCACATGTAGCTAACGGTCACGGTGTCCGCTAGTGTCCGTGTTCACGCTAGCATAGGGAGCATGTAGTTAACGTACGGTGTCCGCTAGTGTCCGTGTTCACGCTAGTATCGGGAGCACATGGAGCTAACGGTAACGGTGTCCGCTCGTGTCCGTGTTCACGCTAGTATCGGGAGCACATGTAGCTAACGGTAACGGTGTCCGCTCGTGTCCGTGTTCACGCTAGTATCGGGAGCACATGGAGCTAACGGTCACGGTGTCCGCTAGTGTCCGTGTTCACGCTAGCATAGGGAGCACATGTAGCTAACGGTCACGGTGTCCGCTAGTGTCCGTGTTCACGCTAGCATAGGGAGCACATGTAGCTAACGGTCACGGTGTCCGCTAGTGTCCGTGTTCACGCTAGCATAGGGAGCACATGTAGCTAACGGTAACGGTGTCCGCTCGTGTCCGTGTTCACACTAGTATCGGGAGCACATGGAGCTAACGGTAACGGTGTCCGCTCGTGTCCATGTTCACGCTAGTATCGGGAGCACATGGAGCTAACGGTAACGGTGTCCGCTCGTGTCCGCAGGTTCACGCTAGGAGCATGTAGCTAACGGTCACGGTGTCCGTGTTCACGCTAGCATCGGGAGCACATGGAGCTAACGGTAACGGTGTCCGCTCGTGTCCGTGTTCACGCTAGTATCGGGAGCACATGTAGCTAACGGTCACGGTGTCCGTGTTCACGCTAGCATCGGGAGCACATGTAGCTAACGGTCACGGTGTCCGTGTTCACGCTAGCATCGGGAGCACATGTAGCTAACGGTCACGGTGTCCGTGTTCACGCTAGCATCGGGAGCACATGTAGCTAACGGTCACGGTGTCCGTGTTCACGCTAGCATCGGGAGCACATGGAGCTAACGGTAACGGTGTCCGCTCGTGTCCGTGTTCACGCTAGCATAGGGAGCACACATAGCTAACGGTCACGGTGTCCGTGTTCACGCTAGCATAGGGAGCACATGTAGCTAACGGTCACGGTGTCCGCTAGTGTCCGTGTTCACGCTAGCATAGGGAGCACATGTAGCTAACGGTCACGGTGTCCGCTAGTGTCCGTGTTCACGCTAGCATAGGGAGCACATGTAGCTAACGGTAACGGTGTCCGCTCGTGTCCGTGTTCACGCTAGTATCCGGAGCACATGGAGCTAACGGTAACGGTGTCCGCTCGTGTCCGTGTTCACGCTAGTATCGGGAGCACATGTAGCTAACGGTAACGGTGTCCGCTCGTGTCCGTGTTCACGCTAGTATCGGGAGCACATGGAGCTAACGGTCACGCTCGTGTCCGTGTTCACGCTAGTATCGGGAGCACATGGAGCTAACGGTAACGGTGTCCGCTCGTGTCCGTGTTCACGCTAGTATCGGGAGCACATGTAGCTAACGGTCACGGTGTCCGTGTTCACGCTAGCATCGGGAGCACATGTAGCTAACGGTCACGGTGTCCGTGTTCACGCTAGCATCGGGAGCACATGTAGCTAACGGTCACGGTGTCCGTGTTCATGCTAGCATCGGGAGCACATGTAGCTAACGGTAACGGTGTTCGCTCGTGTCCGTGTTCACGCTAGTATCGGGAGCACATGTAGCTAACGGTCACGGTGTCCGTGTTCACGCTAGCATCGGGAGCACATGTAGCTAACGGTCACGGTGTCCGTGTTCACGCGAGCATAGGGAGCACATGTAGCTAACGGTCACGGTGTCCGTGTTTACGGAGAGCTGCTCCGTCGTCACGACCTCCGACCTCTCAGTGAAGTTCGTTCTGACTCGTTTGACAGGATTCTCCAGCAGCTCTCGCCGTGGACCGGCAGCTGATTGGTCGGTCCAACGCGGCTCAAAGCGTCTTACAGCGGAGCTTCTCTCTCCTCAGCGCCTCCTTCTCCTCCGCCGTGGTCTTCAGGGTCGGCGGGCGGAAGTGGGACATGACCATGAGGAACTGCTGGAAGCCGATCTCCTGGCAGGAGCCCACCTCGTCCTGGCGCTGGTTCCTGGAGGACGGGAGGAACCGGGACTCAAGTCAGGCCAGTGTGGCGTGAAGTTCCTCCTCCCATTGTCCACAGACCGGATGCAGCGTGACATTTAGATTCTGTTTGATGTTTGCCCTGAAAAAAGACATTTTGATGCCATAGAATCTAATGTTTTAATAATTTAGTTACGTATTTTTTTCATTTGGTCTTTTTAGGTTCCCATTGTGGCAGCGAGGCTCCCAGCTGTGACACCTCGCCTGGTGGTGTCCTGTTACACACAGTGTCACCATCCAGGCACCGTGACTCATGTCAAAAGTTACAACAGACTTTATTCTGGCCAGAGGTCTTCTATGAAGTCCTGAATAACATCATAAAAGTTCGAAGAACTGTTTTGAAAAACTGTTAAATATGCAAAAATCCACGATGGCCGCCATAAATCTCTAATGTCTCATATCTCCACTACAGAAGAGACATTTGAAGGATTTAAAAAAGCTATTATACGGTTTTTGGACACAGAAACGCTCCCTTCTTACCCCCCCCCCCCCTCTCTCTGACATAAGTTCCAAGTTCCACCTCGTGTGGGCGTGTTCTTAACGAGCACGCCTCTTATTGGCCTCTTATCTCTCCTAAGCTTCTAACTGAATCTGCCGTTCCCAGAACTTATCTGATGACCTTTCCCTCACTCCCTGATCCTGGAGACCGGCGGCCGGTCATCGTCCTGCAGACTTCTCCTTCTTAAAGAACGAACGCTCAGCAGCTCCACGCTTGTTGTTGGATCTCATTATTTTAAAGTCATCTGAGGCGCCTTAACAGGAACAAATAATTCCACCGCAGCATATTTAACTAAATGTGAAACTATTCCCTCAAATGAGGCTTTAATGTAGTCATGTTGGACATTATTATTCAACATGTGAAAGATGAATAATCCTAAAACAACCTTTACAGCTGGTGTGTATGCAGCTGTTGTTCCATTACATCATCAGACGTCTTGTCTTTGTGTTTGAGACGCGGTGGCGGAGACGTGTTCTCCAACCTTTGATCTTGATGAAGGCGTCGGCTTCTCTGTCTCGGCCGGGACATACGGTCACATGACTCGGTGTCACGTGACTCACCTCTTATCAAAGAACGCTTCAATGATCTGCTTCCTGATGGGGTTGTTGGCGAGCGCCGGCACGCCGTCCAGGACCTTCCGGCTGCAGTCGAGAGGAACCATCGTCAGCGTGCTGTCATGACTCGGCGTTATTCAAGAGAAGTGACGTCAACACAAACGTCTCTAAAAGGTGAACTGACTGAAGGCCTGATCACAACACCAGCGCCTCTAAGAGGTGTGTGTGTGTGTGTGTGTGTCGACATGTTGTATTTGCCTAATGTGTCTGCGGTTGCATTAGCTCAGCTGGCACGTGTCGCCCTATATTGCCCGCTTGTGCCCACAATGCATCATTCCGGTCCCCGTGCAGGTAGCTGTTTGGTTCCCTAACTCAGCTGGACTCTTCCTCACATGGTCTTCCTCACCTGATCGTCTCCTCGTTTCCACTCAGCTGCTGGAACCTGTTGTTCAGGTTTCTGATCTGTTCCAGAGAAACTGAGAAGAAGCAAAACACAATGACATGAAAGTAGTCGACACCGTCATGACCACGCCCGCCATGACCACGCCCATCATGACCACGCCCGCCAGGACGCCACATTCCATCCATTGTTCTGGTTTTAGAGACGCCGTCCAACATGGCGTGAGGCGCTACGACATGATGACGGCTGATCAGCTGCTCTGCAGAACACAGCGACGTCTGCAAGCCCCCAGAGGTCCTTCAATCGTGGCCCCGCCGGTGGTACTGTGGACCCGTGGCCCCGCCGGTGGACCCGTGGCCCCGCCGGTGGTACTGTGGACCCGTGGCCACGCTGGTGGTACTGTGGACCCGTGGACCCGTGGCCCCGCCGGTGGACCCGCCGTGTCCTCACTGACAGGCTCACATATCTGGCTCCTCCAGACGGGTTTGGCATGTTCATTGTCTCGGTCCACGCTGCGTGTTTGCCTTGACCTCTGACCTCTGAGTGGGTGTTTTAGCTGCTGTGTGGTGAACAGACGACGGCCTCATGGAAGCAGGTCAGTGGGCGGAGTCTCTGCTGTATGAGCCAATCAGCAGGAACACAGGACTGACACCACGGAGCAATTATCAAAGTAGAGAAACAACAGTTGCTAAGAGCAGTCACACATTTCATCAGAGCGTCGGGACCATAACAATAATTAATAAACATTCCAAGCCCCGCCCTGAGGAAATAAAGGCAACAAAAAAGGTTCAAAGTTTCAGAGGTGCAGAATCAATGTGTGGGATGGAACCTGATCCTCAGACCCCCTTTCTAAAAATACATCGACACTCTTCTGCTTGTTTACGTTCTTTAAAGTGACTCCTCCCACATGGAGGCTTCATCACGATCAATGTGTGAAGTGTTTTACGGTAGTTTGAACAACTCACGGCAGCCGGGAGTTCTGCTAATTTCCTTTTATGCAAATTTCAGAAGCGACAACACGCATGATGAAGCACAGATGGCGACCTCAGAACGGATGTTTATGGAGTTCCTCAGATACACAAGCGACATCCAACTTATTAATAACAACACATGAACCACTGGAAGATAAATCACTGCCTTCAACAGTCTGTGGTTCACCTCTTCACTGACCTCAGCAAAGCGTTTCACTTTATAAACAATAACTATTTAACAAAATAATGCATCTTTAATTTCCCGGATGACCCAAACGCACCGCGCTGAACGATGTCAGAACCAGAAACGAGCCTCATGGAGTTCTTCTTTTATCGTGACTACTTACATCCGGTTTTGTCCGCCAGGTCCTGGTTCTGGTGCTGGTCCTGGTGCTGATCCTGGTCCTCGTAGCGCGTCTGCGAAGCTCCCATGGCCGCGGATCCACCGGTGCGTCCGCGCGTAAAACCGGCTGGACTGGCTCACCGCTCTGCGTTGCTGTTCTTATCAAACTGGAGGCGGCGCTACCGCTCTGCCGCTCTGTCGCGCTGCCGCTCTGCCGCTCTGCTGGAAAACATTTGGCATCCTCAAATCCTAAATCCATGCTGCCGGTACGTAAAGTGGCATCACTCCTTCACAGCGTTTAGGAGATAATAGCACAAACAACAACAAAAATATATAAATTTTTTAACTTAAAATTATACAATTTCCTATTGTCGACTAAACCTATTATTATTATGAGTATTATTATTATTATTAATAACTTTCATCTTTTGACTATCCTGTATGTTTGGTGCCCTGCCTGTAAAAAAAATCTCTCTCTGTCTGTCTCTCTCTCTCTGTCTCTCTACCCCCCCTCCCCCTGCAGTCTTCTGGTTCCTGGTCACTCCTCTGCAGTAAAACGAGGTGAGTAACTTCGTTACAGCGTAATAAAAAGGAATTTGCTCATGGAGTCAGCGGCAGTCGGATTAGAACCTGAAACTCTTTATTGTTCTGGAGGTTCTAGTAGCGGAGAGTCAGCTGCGACGTGATTGGTTCTTTTTGTTTCTCCATCAACGGACATGTTGCACTTGTAAATACAGGAAGAAAAACTAAATAAACAAGATAATCTACTAATGTCAAAGTTGAACCGTCAGGGTGATGACGGGGGGGGGGGGTTATTTGACTGGTGCAGGGCGTTGTGTTTAGGGGTCGGGGAGCTCGGGGTCAAAGGAGGAAGTTCAACACCTGGATACCCACAATGCATCACTCCTCCACTTCTTTTTCTGTTCTTCATCTCGTTAGCTTGGTTTTGGGTTTGCATGCAGATTTTTTATTTTTTCAAATTCAACTGCATGACTGAGGATGATGATGATGATGAAGACCATCGTCGAGGCCGAGTCCCTCTATAGTTGGACCTTTGTTCTGCGGTTCCAGACGGTTTCAGTCCTGGCTGCATGGTTCTGGACCCGAGGCCCGCTGTCGGCTCCGTTCTGAACCCACTGACCGGCTGTTTAGTTTATTTTCTTTTTTTTACCAAACATCTTTCCGTTGCATGTCCTGGTCTTGAACAGGTAAGTGGGCCACCGGTTCTACATGGGCAGGGCCCGGTGGGGGTCTGGGTCCGTGGCAGCAGCAGCCCGGTCCCCGAGGCCGGGGGCCGGGGGCCGGTGGTACAGCTCCTGCACCGCGCCTAGAGTTTCCACAGCATCCTCCGTGTAGCGCGTCTGTAGCTCCTCGTTGGCGGAGTAGTGGGTGTCGGCAAACTCAGAGAAGTAGCGGCCCACCTCTGGGTGGCCGATCTCCAGCGGCGCCGAGTGCGGCTCCAGGTTCTCTGAGGAGACAACGAGTCGGATGAGAGACGTTCACAGGCGACCCGCTTCGTAGGAACTAGTTCACCTCGGTTACATAGAGAGGGAATTCATACTAAACAACCCGTCTGTACGCAAGACTCACATGGCAACACATTCAGCTGATTAAGCAAAGGTCAAAGGTCTTGTATTTCAGCCCTCCAAGCCGACTGATTGAACACCCCTTGGGGGGGGGGCAGGTGAATGTTGAGGTGGTAGAGAGATAACTCCTACACCCAGTGAACGCATCAGCACGCCGAGCCAGTCAGGGTCAACACGAGTCAGACGGAAGGGGGAGGGGCTTGCTGGTCTCAAAGGTCATCATGCGGTGTCACAAGTGGACGACTTGAACTTTGTTTTATTCCTCGTCACTAAACTAGATGCTCAGACTGAGATGTTCATGCATAACAAACACGAGTAATACGAGGTCATCGGGTCGGACGTGGTCCGGTTCGTTTTCAGCTCCTGGTGCGACGGTCCCATCTGCCCGAGTCCCGTCTGCCCGAGTCCCATCTGCCGAGTCCCGTCTGCTCGAGTCCCGTCTGCTCGAGTCCCGTCTGCTCGAGTCCCGTCTGCTCGAGTCCCGTCTGCTCGAGTCCCGTCTGCCCGATTCTCTTTGGTTATTGACGGCCTCAGAAAGGCATTCTTGCGTCTCTCTTTTGCAGAACGTAAACAGACTTGGTTCTCCTCGATGAGGACTCGTCGGTACCTTGCGCCGCGTAGCGACACGTGCCGTCCTGCACCAGCACGTTGTAGAAGGGCTGCTGGGCCCCGCTGGACAGCTGCTGGACCCTCATGGTGCTGATCCACTCCTGGCTCATGGTGCACTTGGGGTCCCAGCCGTAGATCACACAGTTGTACCCCGACCTGGTGGAGATAGACAGACGTGAGCCGGTGCTATCGGAGACGACCCGGTGACCCCCCCCGTGACCTCCACCTCTTGTGTTTCATGATGAGGCCGACGGAGTACTGGACCTCCAGGTGCTCCGGGGCGCTGCGCCGCTTCACCTCGGGGGTGGCCGGGTGCTTCTTGTGCTGGATGTGCTCCAGCGTGTGCTGCACCAGGTAGCCCACCGCCCCGTGCTGGGAGGGGTCCAGGGCCTGGATGTGCTGCAGGATGTCCAGCACCTGGAGGGGAGGAGCAGGAGGTCAGGAGGTCAGGAGCACGGTGGCCGGAACAGGAAGTGCTCTGTACTTCAAAGATAGTTCATTTGATTGATTTTAATCATTTTTTATTGACTCTGCAAACACAGGAACGAGAGTAATGCCCGAGGAGTCGGCTGAGAGCGATGATGCCACTGGCACGATGATGTCACTGTCACGATGTCACTGTGACGCGATGATGCAGCCACAGCCAAAGACAAGCGCAGGCTGCAGAGCATCATCCGCTCGGCCGAGAGGGTTATCGGTTGCAATCTGCCTTCCCTCCAGGTCCTGTTCACTTCCAGGTCACTGAAGCGGGCCAGAAAGATTGTCGCTGACCCCTCCCACCCTGGACACTCCCTGTTCGAGTCCCTCCTCGGGAGGAGGCTGCGTCCATCAGGACAAAGACCACCCGCCACACCAAAGTTTTTCCGTCGGTCGGGCAGTCGGCTCATCAATGGAACCCGGACTGACTGACTGTCACCCCCAGGACTACCACCTCTTCTTCCTCCTTCTTCCGCTCCTCCTTCTGCTCCTCCTCCTCCTCCTCCTCCCTCCTCCTTCTTCTTCCCTCCTCCACACACGTCACTTTAACATGCACTTTAACTAAAACACACCACTTGAAGCACACACCCAAACACTTCACATTATTTGTTGTCTTTCTGTCGTGTTGATTGTTGTTTGTTTGTCATGTCCAAATGTTGCACCTTCCACCAAAAAAAATTCCTCGTTTGTTTGTGAAAACATTCCTGGCAATAAAACTGTTTCTGATTCTGATTCTGATTCTGATGTCACTGTCACGATGATGTCACTGTGTCACGATGATGTCACTGTCACGATGTCACTGTGACGCGATGATGTCACGATGTCACTGTGTCACGATGATGTCACTGACGCGATGATGTCACTGTGTCACGATGATGTCACTGTGTCACGATGATGTCACTGTGACGCGATGATGTCACTGTGACGCGATGATGTCACTGTGACGCGATGATGTCACTGTGTTCAAAGATTACAACGAACAAACAACCACGACGACACAACTTAAAGATCATTCGAGAACAGGATCAATATGTGGAGACAGTTCGACGTACAAACTAAATAAAACCCTAAACGAGGAAGAAGGGTCTGCTAGCGCTCTGGTTCTCCTGTTGGAGTGCTGCGTTGTTCAAATAGTGTATAAGTTCATATTTGAGTGAGTTTAAATCTTAGAGCATTAAAAACCTTTTCTGGCCAGATGCCCAGGTGGAAGTAGAGGCGTGCCTGCAGCAGCAGGTACTGCACGTTGTCGGGGTTGATGGTGAGGTAGAGGTCCAGGGAGTCCCTCAGCAGCTGGTAGGACTTCTCGTTGCCCTCCCTGAAACAAGCACACCGATTGGTTCCCAGGATCCTCAGAGCGTGAGAAGCAGCAGAGCTCCAGCAGGTTCAGGGTCTCACCCTCGTTTGCCGATGTTCAGCAGGTTGCCCACCATGCGGAGCAGCACCTCGGTGGTGCTGATGGCGCTGTAGTAGTCTGCCGTCACCTGGTGGCCGATCAGGTACTCGCACTCCTTGGCCGTCAGCTGCTTTCCTTTCCCGAAGGCGTCGATGTACACAAAGTCGTAGATGTCCTCAGTCCTGCGAGCAGAGGAGGAAACAAATGTTTTCAGGGGAACTCGTTTGGTAGAAATTGGTCACAGAGAAAGAGTCAGAGGTCTAGGGCCGAGGATCTGGCGCCATCTAGCAGTGAGGGGGCAGAATGCAGCCGACATGAAAGTTACCCACGAGCTTTTGAACCCAGAGAAATCCAACATCTGGATGAACGCTCATGAAAACATGCTTCACCATAGAGATGCTTCACCATAGAGATGCTGCTCTATAGACAGATGCTTCACCATAGAGATGCTTCACCAAAGAGATGCTGCTCTATAGAGATGCTGCTCTATAGACAGATGCTTCACCATAGAGATGCTGCTCTATAGAGATGCTTCACCATAGAGATGCTGCTCTATAGACAGATGCTTCACCATAGAGATGCTGCTCTATAGAGATGCTTCACCATAGAGATGCTTCACCATAGAGATGCTGCTCTATAGAGATGCTTCACCATAGAGATGCTGCTCTATAGACACATGCTCTGTGGACGTGGACAGTTGTATTATATATATAAAAAACAACACAAGGTGACCCCTCATGACCTCTGTATATGTCTTTATGTCCCTGTCCTCTCGGTGTAGTTACAGTTCATGTTTACTGTGTTATGTACCCATCAATATTTAAACATATTAATTTAAAACCATTGAAAAGAGGGCGTGTCAAATGGACCAGAGACCCCCTGAGAGGGACTTCATAGATGTCCTCGTCCCGAGAGTCTGTTTCTGGCTCCAGCGCATCCCGGCGGAGCAGCACCTGCAGGGGGGACCGAGGAGGACCACCGTCTTTAAACCATCAGAGACCTAAAGACTCATCATGGGCGTAAAGACTCATTATCCGTGTAAAGACTCATCGTGGACCCAAAGACTCATCGTGGACCCAAAGACTCATCGTGGACCTAAAGACTCATCATCGGTGTAAAGACTCATCGTGGACCCAAAGACTCATCGTGGACCTAAAGACTCATCGTGGACCTAAAGACTCATCATCGTGGACCCAAAGACTCATTGTGGACCTAAAGACTCATCATCGGTGTAAAGACTCATCGTGGACCTAAAGACTCATTGTGGACCTAAAGACTCATTGTGGGCGTAAAGACTCATCGTGGACCTAAAGACTCATCATGGACCTAAAGACTCATCATCGGTGTAAAGACTCATCGTGGACCCAAAGACTCATCGTGGACCTAAAGACTCATCGTGGACCTAAAGACTCATTGTGGGCGTAAAGACTCATTGTGGACCTAAAGACTCATTGTGGGCGTAAAGACTCACCGTGGACCTAAAGACTCATTGTGGGTGTAAAGACTCACCGTGGACCTAAAGACTCATTGTGGGCGTAATGACTCATCGTGGGCGTAAAGACTCATCGTGGACCTAAAGACTCATCGTGGACCTATAGACTCATTGCGGGCGTAAAGACTCATCGTGGACCTAAAGACTCATTGTGGGCGTAATGACTCATCGTGGACCTAAAGACTCATTGTGGACCTAAAGACTCATTGTGGGTGTAAAGACTCATCGTGGACCTAAAGACTCATTGTGGACCTAAAGACTCATTGTGGGTGTAAAGACTCATCGTGGACCTAAAGACTCATCGTGGACCCAAAGACTCATCATGGGCGTAAAGACTCATCGTGGACCTAAAGACTCATCGTGGACCTAAAGACTCATCGTGGACCCAAAGTCTCATCGTGGACCCAAAGACTCATCGTGGACCCAAAGACTCATCGTGGACCTAAAGACTCATCATCGGTGTAAAGACTCATCGTGGACCTAAAGACTCATTGTGGGCGTAAAGACTCATCGTGGACCTAAAGACTCATTGTGGACCTAAAGACTCATCGTGGACCTAAAGACTCATTGTGGGCGTAAAGACTCATCGTGGACCTAAAGACTCATTGTGGACGTAAAGAGTCATCGTGGACCTAAAGACTCATTGTGGGCATAAAGACTCATCGTGGACCTACAGACTCATTGTGGGCGTAAAGACTCATTGTGGGCATAAAGACTCATCGTGGGTGTAAAGACTCACCGTGGACCTAAAGACTCATCGTGGGCGTAAAGACTCATCGTGGACCTAAAGACTCATCATGGACCTAAAGACTCATTGTGGGCGTAAAGACTCAACGTGGACCTAAAGACTCATCGTGGACCTAAAGACTCATCGTGGGCGTAAAGACTCATCGTGGACCCAAAGACTCATCGTGGACCTAAAGACTCATCGTGGACCTAAAGACTCATTGTGGGCGTAAAGACTCATTGTGGACCTAAAGACTCATTGTGGGCATAAAGACTCATCGTGGACCTAAAGACTCATTGACCTAAAGACTCATTGTGGCGTAAAGACTCATCGTGGACCTAAAGACTCATCGTGGACCTAAAGACTCATTGTGGGCGTAAAGACTCATCGTGGACCTAAAGACTCATCGTGGACCTAAAGACTCATTGTGGGCGTAAAGACTCATTGTGGACCTAAAGACTCATTGTGGGCATAAAGACTCATCGTGGACCTAAAGACTCATCGTGGACCCAAAGACTCATCGTGGACCTAAAGACTCATCGTGGACCCAAAGACTCATCGTGGACCTAAAGACTCATCATCGGTGTAAAGACTCATCGTGGACCTAAAGACTCATTGTGGGCGTAAAGAATCACTGTGGACCTAAAGACTCATTGTGGGCGTAAAGACTCATCGTGGACCTAAAGACTCATTGTGGACCTAAAGACTCATCGTGGACCTAAAGACTCATTGTGGGCGTAAAGACTCATCGTGGACCCAAAGACTCATCGTGGAACTAAAGACTCATCGTGGACCTAAAGACTCATTGTGGACCTAAAGACTCATCATGGACCTAAAGACTCATTGTGGACGTAAAGACTCATCGTGGACATCTGTAAAGACTCATCGTGGACCTAAAGACTCATTGTGGACGTAAAGACTCATTGTGGGCATAAAGACTCATCGTGGACATAAAGACTCATTGTGGACCTAAAGACTCATCGTGGACCTAAAGACTCATTGTGGGCGTAAAGACTCATCGTGGACCTAAAGACTCATTGTGGACCTAAAGACTCATCGTGGACCTAAAGACTCATTGTGGGCGTAAAGACTCATCGTGGACCCAAAGACTCATCGTGGAACTAAAGACTCATCGTGGACCTAAAGACTCATCGTGGACCTAAAGACTCACTGTGGGCGTAAAGACTCATCGTGGACCTAAAGACTCATTGTGGGCATAAAGACTCATCGTGGGTGTAAAGACTCACCGTGGACCTAAAGACTCATTGTGGGCGTAAAGACTCATCGTGGACCTAAAGACTCATTGTGGGCGTAAAGACTCATCGTGGACCTAAAGACTCATCGTGGACCTAAAGACTCATTGTGGGCGTAAAGACTCATTGTGGGCGTAGACTCATCGTGGGCGTAAAGACTCATCGTGGACCTAAAGACTCATCATCGGTGTAAAGACTCATCGTGGACCTAAAGACTCATCGTGGACCCAAAGTCTCATCATCGGTGTAAAGACTCATCGTGGACCCAAAGACTCATCGTGTAAAGACTCATCGTGGACCTAAAGACTCATTGTGGGCGTAAAGAATCACTGTGGACCTAAAGACTCATTGTGGGCGTAAAGACTCATCGTGGACCTAAAGACTCATTGTGGACCTAAAGACTCATCGTGGACCTAAAGACTCATTGTGGGCGTAAAGACTCATCGTGGACCCAAAGACTCATCGTGGAACTAAAGACTCATCGTGGACCTAAAGACTCATTGTGGACCTAAAGACTCATTGTGGGCATAAAGACTCATCATGGACCTAAAGACTCATTGTGGACGTAAAGACTCATCGTGGACATAAAGACTGATTGTGGGCGTAAAGACTCACCGTGGACCTAAAGACTCATCGTGGGCGTAAAGACTCATCGTGGGCATAAAGACTCATCGTGGACCTAAAGACTCATCGTGGACCTAAAGACTCATCGTGGACCTAAAGACTCATTGTGGACCTAAAGCCTCATCGTGGACCTAAAGACTCATTGTGGGCATAAAGACTCATCGTGGGTGTAAAGACTCACCGTGGACCTAAAGACTCATCGTGGGCGTAAAGACTCATCGTGGGCGTAAAGACTCATCATCGGTGTAAAGACTCATCGTGGACCTAAAGACTCATCGTGGACCCAAAGTCTCATCATCGGTGTAAAGACTCATCGTGGACCCAAAGACTCATCGTGGACCTAAAGACTCATCATCGGTGTAAAGACTCATCGTGGACCTAAAGACTCATTGTGGGCGTAAAGAATCATCGTGGACCTAAAGACTCATTGTGGGCGTAAAGACTCATCGTGGACCTAAAGACTCATTGTGGACCTAAAGACTCATCGTGGACCTAAAGACTCATTGTGGGCGTAAAGACTCATCGTGGACCCAAAGACTCATCGTGGAACTAAAGACTCATCGTGGACCTAAAGACTCATTGTGGGCATAAAGACTCATCGTGGGTGTAAAGACTCACCGTGGACCTAAAGACTCATTGTGGGCGTAAAGACTCATCGTGGGCTTAAAGACTCATCGTGGACCTAAAGACTCATTGTGGGCGTAAAGACTCATCGTGGACCTAAAGACTCATCGTGGACCTAAAGACTCATTGTGGGCGTAAAGACTCATTGTGGACCTAAAGACTCATTGTGGGCGTAAAGACTCATTGTGGACCTAAAGACTCATTGTGGGCGTAAAGACTCATCATGGACCTAAAGACTCATTGTGGGCGTAAAGACTCATCGTGGACATAAAGACTGATTGTGGGCGTAAAGACTCACCGTGGACCTAAAGACTCATTGTGGGCGTAAAGACTCATCGTGGGCGTAAAGACTCATCGTGGACCTAAAGACTCATCGTGGACCTAAAGACTCATTGTGGGCGTAAAGACTCATCGTGGACCTAAAGACTCATCGTGGACCCAAAGACTCATCATGGGCGTAAAGACTCATCGTGGACCTAAAGACTCATCATCGGTGTAAAGACTCATCGTGGACCCAAAGACTCATCGTGGACCTAAAGACTCATCGTGGACCCAAAGACTCATCATCGGTGTAAAGACTCATCGTGGACCCAAAGACTCATCGTGGACCTAAAGACTAATCATCGGTGTAAAGACTCATCGTGGACCTAAAGACTCATTGTGGACGTAAAGAGTCATCGTGGACCTAAAGACTCATTGTGGGCGTAAAGACTCATCGTGGACCTAAAGACTCACCGTGGACCTAAAGACTCATCGTGGACCTAAAGACTCAGTTGTGGGCATAAAGACTCATCATGGGTGTAAAGACTCACCGTGGACCTAAAGACTCATTGTGGGCGTAAAGACTCATCGTGGACCTAAAGACTCATCGTGGACCTAAAGACTCATCGTGGACCTAAAGACTCATAGTGGGCGTAAAGACTCATTGGGTGTAAAGACTCAGTGGGCGTAAAGACTCATTGTGTGCGTAAAGACTCACTGTGGATGTAAAGACTCATCGTGGGCGTAAAGACTCACCGTGGATCTGAAGACTCATTGTGGACGTAAAGACTCATCGTGGGCGTAAAGACTCATCTTGGACCCAAAGACTCATCGTGGACCTAAAGACTCATTGTGGGCATAAAGACTCATCGTGGGTGTAAAGACTCACCGTGGACCTAAAGACTCATTGTGGGCGTAAAGACTCATCGTGGGCTTAAAGACTCATTGTGGGCGTAAAGACTCATTGTGGGCGTAAAGACTCATCGTGGGCGTAAAGACTCATCGTGGACCTAAAGACTCATCATCGGTGTAAAGACTCATCGTGGACCTAAAGACTCATCGTGGACCCAAAGTCTCATCATCGGTGTAAAGACTCACCGTGGACCCAAAGACTCATCGTGGACCTAAAGACTTATCATCGGTGTAAAGACTCATCGTGGACCTAAAGACTCATTGTGGGCGTAAAGAATCATCGTGGACCCAAAGACTCATCGTGGACCTAAAGACTCATCATCGGTGTAAAGACTCATCGTGGACCTAAAGACTCATTGTGGGCGTAAAGAATCATTGTGGACCTAAAGACTCATTGTGGGCGTAAAGACTCATCGTGGACCTAAAGACTCATCGTGGACCTAAAGACTCATCGTGGACCCAAAGACTCATCGTGGAACTAAAGACTCATCGTGGACCTAAAGACTCATCGTGGACCTAAAGACTCATTGTGGGCGTAAAGACTCATCGTGGACCTAAAGACTCATTGTGGGCATAAAGACTCATTGTGGGTGTAAAGACTCACCGTGGACCTAAAGACTCATTGTGGGCGTAAAGACTCATCGTGGGCGTAAAGACTCATCGTGGACCTAAAGACTCATTGTGGGCGTAAAGACTCATTGTGGGCGTAAAGACTCATTGTGGACCTAAAGACTCATTGTGGGCATAAAGACTCATCATGGACCTAAAGACTCATTGTGGGCGTAAAGACTCATCGTGGACATAAAGACTGATTGTGGGCGTAAAGACTCATCGTGGACCTAAAGACTCATCGTGGACCCAAAGACTCGTCGTGGGCGTAAAGACTCATCGTGGACCTAAAGACTCATCATGGACTTAAAGACTCATCGTGGACCTAAAGACTCATCGTGGACCTAAAGACTCATCAAGTTATTATTGTTGGAGATTTTAATATCCATGTGGATGTTGATAATGATTGCCTTAGTGCTGCATTCATCTCCTTGTTGGACTCGATTGGCTTCTGCCAGAGAGTACAGAAACCCACTCACAGCTTTGGCCACACGCTTGATCTTGTTCTTACTTATGGCGTTGACATTGAGCATTTGAACGTCTTCCCACAGAATCCTCTTCTGTCAGACCACAACCTCATAACTTTTGAATTTATACTACCGGAGTGTACTCCGTTAGTCAAAAGTTTCTACACTAGATGTCTAACTGATAGTGCTGTAGCTAAATTTAAAGAAGCGATTCCTTCTGTATTTGATTCGATACCACGTCTCAATATAACAGAGGACTCCTGGTCTAACTTTAGTCCGTCCCAGATTGATCATCTTGTTGACAGTGCCATAGGCTCTCTGAGAATGACACTGGACTCGATAGCCCTCTGAAGAAGAAGACAGTGAGGAAGAGGAGGTTTGCTCCTGGTATAACCCTCAGACCCGCAAACTGAAGCAAGCGTCACGAAGCTTGAACGCATATGGCGTTCAACTAATCTCAAGAATCCCGCTTAGTTTGGCGAGATAGTCTTAAAACATATAAGAAGGCCCTCCGTAATGCCAGAGCAGCCTATTACTCATCAATAATAGAAAAATAAAACAACCCCAGGTTTCTCTTCAGCACTGTAGCCAGGCTGACAGAGAGTCACAGCTCTGTGGAGCCGAGCATTCCTATAAACCTTAGTGGTAATGACTTTATGAACTTCTTTAATGAAAAGATTTTAACTATTAGGGACAAGATTAATAATCTCTTGCCCATAACCAGTGCCAATCTGTTCTCAAGTGGAATGGCCTTGGAAACCGCTGTATGCCCTGGTGTATATTTGGAGGGATTTTCTCCTATCAACCGTGACCAATTATTTTCAACGGTTTCTACTTCGAACACGTCTACCTGTCTCTTGGACCCCATCCCGACGAGGCTGCTTAAAGACGTTTTGCCTTTAATTGGCGGCTCTCTATTAGATATTATCAATGTGTCTCTGCTAACAGGCCACGTACCACACTCCTTCAAGGTGGCTGTTATTAAACCTCTCCTGAAGAAGCCCACTCTGGATCCAGAGGTATTGGCTAACTACAGACCGATCTCTAACCTCCCCTTCCTCTCCAAGATCCTTGAGAAAGTGGTCGCAAATCAGTTGTGCGACTTTCTACATCATAATAGTTTATTTGAGAAATTTCAATCAGGATTTAGAAAACACCACAGCACCGAGGCGGCACTGGTGAAAATTACAAATGACCTCTTAATGGCAGCAGATAAAGGACTCCTCTCTGTCCTGGTCTTGTTAGACCTTAGTGCTGCATTCGACACCATTGACCATGACATCCTGTTACAGAGACTGGAGCAGTCGATTGGCATTTCAGGCACGGCACTAATTTGGTTTAAATCCTATTTATCAGATCGATCTCAGTTTGTATTTGTAAACGATGACGCCTCGATAACCACCAACGTTAATCACGGAGTTCCACAAGGTTCTGTGCTTGGACCAATTTTATTTACCTTATACATGCTTCCTTTGGGCAATATTATCAGGAAACACTCCATAAACTTTCATTGTTATGCAGATGACACTCAACTATATTTATCGATAAAACCAGAGGAGAGCAACCAACTCTGTAAAATTCAAGCATGTCTTAAAGACATAAAACATGGATGACCTGCAACTTCTTGATGTTAAACTCAGACAAAACCGAAGTAATTTTAATCGGCCCTGAGCACCTCAGAGATCAATTATCTGGTGATGTGGATTCTGTAGACGGCATTGCCCTGGCATCCAACACCACTGTAAAGAATCTTGGCGTTATCTTTGATCGGGACTTGTCCTTTAACTCCCACGTAAAGCAAATCTCAAGGACTGCATTCTTTCATCTACGTAATATTTCAAAATCAGGCACATCTTGTCTCAAAAGATGCAGAAAAATTGGTTCACGTTCGTTACTTGAGACTGGATTACTGCAACTCCTTATTAGCAGGCTGCTCAAATAAATCTCTTAGGTCCCTCCAGTTGATCCAGAATGCTGCAGCTCGTGTTCTCACTAAAACTAAGAAAAGAGATCACATCACTCCTGCACTAGCTGCTCTGCACTGGCTCCCAGTAAAATCAAGAATCACTTTAAAATCCTTCTCTTAACCTTCAATGCCTTGATTGGTGATGCTCCATCATATCTTAAGGAGCTTGTAGTACCATATTGCCCACTAGAGAGCTACGCTCACTAAATGCGGACTACTTGTAGTTCCTAGAGTCTTAAAAGTAGAATGGGATCCAGAGCCTTTAGTTATCAAGCTCCTCTTTTATGGAACCAGCTTCCAATTTCAGTCCGGGAGGCAGACACAGTCACCTCGCTTAAGAGTAGACTTAAGACCTTCCTCTTTGACAGAGCTTATAGTTAGGGCTGAATCAGGTTCACCTGGTCCAGCCCCTTGATATGCTGCTATAGGCTTATAGCTGCCTGGGGACGTTTTAGGATGCACTGAGTACCTATCTCCTCTATTTTCTCTCCTTAAGGATGAATTTCCATCCCACAATCACACGCTACTAACTCTGCTTTCTCTCCGGAAGTCCTTTTGACTTTACGTCTCATGGGGTCATCGGACCCTATGAGACGGCATAGATCCCATCTGCCTGATGGATCGTCTGGGTCGTGGAATTCCTGCTCATGACTACGCCACTGTCCTGTTGAGACTCCGCCTCCTCCTCCCCACCGCCATCTGCCTGATGGATCGTGGAGGTCTCCATCGTGGAATATGCCTACTATGAACTATTCATACACTCTGTCATATTCATTGAATGTATTTTAACTCTAAATCTGTCCTTCTGTACACATTACATCTATTGCATCTGTCCATCCTGGAGAGGGATCCTCCTCTGTTGCTCTCCTCCAGGTTTCTTCCCTTTTTTTCCCCCTGAAGGGTTATTTGGGAGTTTTTCCTGGTCCGATGTGAGGTTTTGGGGCAGGGATGTCTATGTGTACAGATTGTAAAGCACTCCGAGACAAATTTGTAATTTGTGAAATTGGGCTATACAAATAAACTGAATTGAATTGAATTGTGGGCGTAAAGACTCACCGTGGATCTGAAGACTCATTGTGGACGTAAAGACTCATTGTGTGCGTAAAGACTCATCGTGGGCGTAAAGACGCGCCGTGGGCGTGTACCTGGTGGATGTACGAGTTCAGAGGGTTGTAGTAGTCGAACTCGTTGCCTTTGAACTGGAGCTGCTCGTACAGGACGGAGTTCAGAGCCGACACCACCTGCCTCTGGAGCTCCAGGTCCACGGAGCCGGCCTCACCTGCGGGACACGAGAGGAGACGCTTGCTCAAGGGCTTCTGCCTGGAACACGTGTGCATCACACAGAAGGGTGAGGGTTCTCTTCCTTCAAATATTCACTGGCAATCAAAGTCCATCTATGTAGGTATATATATACAGGTATATATACACGTATATATATACCTATATATATACACACACTTATGTATTAGTATGTGTATATATTAGTGTGTGTATATATTAGTGTGTGTATATATTAGTGTGTGTATATTAGTGGTCGTCATGGTAACCTCTCTGCAGGACGGGGTGAGACGGGTTCTTGATTCTCAGCATCTTCTTCACTTTGTCCACAATCTCGTCCAGCTGAGAGGACACGCTGTCCAGGACGGCACCTGGACCGGAGACAGGAGACAGAGGGGATGCACCATGTGGACAGGAGACAGGAGACAGGAGACAGAGGGGATGCACCATGTGGACAGGAGACAGGAGACAGAGGGGATGCACCATGTGGACAGGAGACAGAGGGGATGCACCATGTGGACAGGAGACAGAGGGGATGCACCATGTGGACAGGAGACAGGAGACAGAGGGGATGCACCATGTGGACAGGAGACAGAGGGGATGCACCATGTGGACAGGAGACAGAGGGGATGCACCATGTGGACAGGAGACAGAGGGGATGCACCATGTGGACAGGAGACAGGAGACAGAGGGGATGCACCATGTGGACAGGAGACAGGAGACAGAGGGGATGCACCATGTGGACAGGAGACAGGAGACAGGAGACAGAGGGGATGCACCATGTGGACAGGAGACAGAGGGGATGCACCATGTGGACAGGAGACAGGAGACAGGGTGAACGGTGTCTCACCCTCCAGAGACGACTGCTGCTCTGCCGGCTGCTCCATGAACGTCTTCAAGCTCCTCAGGATGTTCTGCTGCCTCAGGAAGTAAAGGATCTTCTTAGCATAGTACTTCAGGGTCAAGCTCTTCCTTGAGAGAGAGAGAGAGAGAGAGAGAGAGAGAGAGAGGGAGACAGAGAGAGAGACAGAGAGAGGGAGACAGAGACAGAGAGAGAGAGAGACAGACAGACAGACAGACAGACAGAGACAGAGAGAGAGAGACAGAGACAGAGAGAGAGAGACAGACAGACAGAGAGACAGACAGAGAGAGAGACAGAGAGAGACAGACAGCCAGATAAGGGGAGGAGCCTTCATGAATCAGGATCTACACGACACCCAAACACATTAACGATTGAAAAAACATGCTGTGTGTGTGTGTGTGTTCCAGTGCGCTCCCACCTCTTGTCAGAGTTAAGGATGAAGAGCAGCTCGTCTTCACAGAAGTGCTCCGGCATCCCGAGCGACTCGATCTCAGCGAAGCTGTCCCCGAGCACCTGGCCCACGCAGGGCTGAGAGCAGAGCACAGAGGTCAGAGGTCAGAGCGGTTAGTAGCGACCACGTTGTGTTGCACACACATCCCATCATGCATCACGGGCCCGGTGGCAGTGTTTGTTTATTTAACGTAGTAATGGGATTACTTACGACCTCTGTGAAGAATCTCTTGGAGATCGACTCCACGGTCCTCCGGATCTGAATGCCGACTCTGTGGCGTGTTTTGTATTCTCTGAGCCAATCGCAGCACTCGTTCTGACGGTAAAACATCTGCAGCCGCGGCCACCTGTTGGGGACAATGCTCAAGAGTCACACGACTGACACCATGCATCACATGACACCATGCATCACATGACACCATGCATCACATGACCATGCATCACATGACCATGCATCACATGACACCATGCATCACATGACCATGCATCACATGACCATGCATCACATGACCATGCATCACATGACTGACACCATGCATCACATGACCATGCATCACATGACTGACACATGCATCACATGACACCATGCATCACATGACACCATGCATCACATGACTTACACATGCATCACATGACACCATATGCATCACATGACCATGCATCACATGACACCGTGCATCACATGACACCATGCATCATCATCCTGCTGCAGACATAATCAGCCATGTCAGTCGGAGGAGGGCATGAGCTGCAGCTCACAGCTACAGATCACACATATTCACTGTTTTATATATGTGTGTGTGTGCTGTTGAAGAACAAGACAGCATTGTATTGAAACGTGTTCAATATGCGTCGAGCTCCACAGCATCCCCAGTAGTCTGCGCGAGCTGTGCGGCTTGTGATGATGCGTTTGTGCATCATCAGAGTGTTACGTGTGACAGCTGCGAGGAGCCATCTTCATAAAGTAGAGCTCTGAACAGGACGCGGAATACAAGGGGCTGCACACGAGAGGGTAATACCACAGAAGAAACCATGCGCAGCACCTTAGTTTGTACTGGTGTCCCCAGACCTCCCCCCTCCCGTGGCAGACGTCGTGGAGCCGCCTGCAGCAGCAGGACACGCTGCACACGTCCCGGTGCTGGAGGACCGAGGACCGGAGGATGAGCTCCAGCAGCTCGGTGGGCAGGTCGGTCAGCTTCTTGGTCCGCGGGCCGGACAGCAGCCCGTTTATACTCTGCGGCCCCGCTCCGGCTACAGGAGTCGCCATCTTTACTGTTTACCACGATTACCTCATCGCTCAGCACCGCCCACTTATGGCGCAGGGGGCATGGCGAGGGGCGGGGCTAAAGAGGTGTCGTGCAGTGCGATTGGTTGTTGGGTCAAAGAAATCTGTGCTGCCTTCAGGCTCCTCGGATACGATGTGTATACTGTACATAAATTCATACATACGTTATATATATATATAATATCAAACCAAAACTGTATGTGTGTATTTGTTTACATGAGTAAACACATGTCCTGCTGTTTGTTTAGAGAAAAAACACAAAGTAAATAATGTTATTAAGGCTACACATATCTTAATAATATAATAATAATAATCAGACAAAAACGATGCCACGCGCTCCAACACTACTCTGTTAATGTAAGTGAAGAGATCTTATTTATCCATTCATAGCTGAGCGAGCTACCGTAAAGCTGGGTTAACCAGGTAACCCTAACCTGTAAGGAATGGTTAACCAGGTAACCCTAACCTGTAAGGATGGGTTAACCAGCTAACCCTAACCTGTAAGGAATGGTTAACCAGCTAACCCTAACCTGTATGATGGGTTAACCAGCTAACCATAACCTGTAAGTAATGGTTAACCAGCTAACCCATAAAGTTGGGTTAACCAGGTAACCCTAACCTGTAAGGATGGGTTAACCAGCTAACCATAACCTGTAAGTAATGGTTAACCAGCTAACCCGTAAAGTTGGGTTAACCAGGTAACCCTAACCTGTAAGGATGGGTTAACCAGCTAAACCTAACCTGTAAGGATGGGTTAACCAGGTAACCCTAACCTGTAAGGATGGGTTAACCAGCTAACCCTAACATATAAGGATGGGTTAACCAGCTAACCGTGACCCGTAAAGCTGGGTTAACTAGCTAACCCTGACCCGTAAAGCTGGGTTAACCAGCTAAACCTAACCCGTAAAGCTGGGTTAACCAGCTAACCCTAATCTGTAAGGAATGGTTAACCAGCTCACCGTGACCCGTAAAGCTGGGTTAACTAGCTAACCCTAACCGGTAAATCTGGGTTAACCAGCTAACCCTAATCTGTAAGGAATGGTTAACCAGCTAACCGTGACCCGTAAAGCTGGGCTAACTATCTAACCCTAACCATGACCCGTAAAGCTGGGTTAACCAGCTAACCCTAACCTTAGCCAGCTGCAAGTTTAGGACACAAGTGTTGACGTGCAAAAACAATGTTGTGGCAAGTTGTTGTTGTTGTTGCAGATAAGTTAAGGACTTTGAATAAGTCGTTTTTTAACCCTCCAGCCGCCATGGCGAGGAGACAACCGAAGAGCTTCAGCGTCTGGGTCGCCACCGCGGAGTCAGACCTGCAGCTCGGCTGCGAGGTGAGTGAACGTCACCAGAGGACCTTGAAGGACCTCTAAGGACCTCTAAGGAATTCTAAGGACCTCTTAGGACCTCGAAGGAATTCTTAGGACCTCGAAGGACCTCTGAGGACTTCTAAGGACCTCGAAGGACTTCGAAGGACCTCTAAGGACTTCTAAGGACCTCTTAGAACCTTGAAGGACTTCTAAGGACCTCTTAGAACCTTGAAGGACTTCTAAGGACCTCGATGGACCTCGAAGGACCTCGATGGACCTCTAAGGACTTCGAAGGACCTCTAAGGACTTCTAAGGACCTCTAAGGACTTCTGAGGACCTTGAAGGACCTCCTCAGGTCTCCACCGGCTGGGGGTCCACTGCACCTCTAATGCTGCACAGCATGCAACCACAACTGGATTTAGTAGTTTACAGGCTTTTAAAAAAAGAATACAAGATGATGAAGATGAAGGTTCCACTTTCCAACTCTAGATGGCAGCACCCGACTGGGGCAGAGGCAAGCAGCAGCAGCAGCAGCAGCAGTGGGGTATGTGTCATCGACAGAGACCACGCGTCTTCTGCAGCAGAGGAATCATGACCATGGTTAAAGAGATTATTAATCTTGTCCCTAATAGTTAAAATCTTTTCATTAAAGAAGTTCATGAAGTCATTACCACTGAGTTCTATAGGAATGCTCGGCTCCACAGAGCTGTGACTCTCTGTCAGCCTGGCTACAGTGCTGAAGAGAAACCTGGGGTTGTTTTTATTTTTCTCTATTACTGATGAGTAATAGGCTGCTCTGGCATTACGGAGGGCCTTCTTATATGTTTTAAGACTATCTCGCCAAACTAAGCGGGATTCTTCCAGATGAGTTGAACGCCATATGCGTTCAAGCTTTCGTGACGTTTGCTTCAGTTTGCGGGTCTGAGGGTTATACCAGGGAGCAAACCTCCTCTTCCTCACTGTCTTCTTCTTCAGAGGGGCTATCGAGTCCAGTGTCATTCTCAGAGAGCCTGTGGCACTGTCAACAAGATGATCAATCTGGGACGGACTAAAGTTAGACCAGGAGTCCTCTGTTATATTGAGACGTGGTATCGAATCTAATACAGAAGGAATCTCTTCTTTAAATTTAGCTACAGCACTGTCAGTTAGACATCTGGTGTAGAAACTTTTGACAAATGGAGTGCCTACCTGACTCCGGTAGTATAAATTCAAAAGTTATGAGGTTGTGGTCTGACAGAAGAGGATTCTGTGGGAAGACCTTCAAATGCTCAATGTCAACGTCATAGGTAAGAACAAGATCAAGCGTGTTGTTAAGACGTGCGTAAACGATTCGATGTCCTCTCTGGTAACTCGTCCTCCTTTAGTCGTCATGGCCGAGCGGCCCGGTTCATGACGCTGTGCACTAATATATATTTGAATTGAGGGATATAATTAAAGACCTAGTACCGTAGAACCATTCTTTATTTACAAAATAAAAAGAATGTAAGTTGGTGGAAGTCAACGGTCGCTGAATTCTGTTGTGATTCTACAAAATGTCCCTGAGTTCAACTGCAGACTAGTTTCCACATCTTATTCACTTTAATCATCTCTCAACACGTTTGAGATCAGCTGACAGACTTTGTACTGAATTGTGTAAAAGAACAAAATAGATTTAGGGTTAGGGTTGAGCTTTTGTTTTCAGAGAAACTAATAACACATGTACCTATCAAGAGAATATGACTTTTATTGCTGTAATGTTTCACAGCAGCACTGAATAAAATCCCCAAAATGATCAGAATAAAAGAATTAATACAGTTTAAAGCATCGGATCATGAGATGACCCGTGTAGCCTCTGCGCCGTCGTCCACTGCAGTGAACTGTCCCAAGAGGCTCCATCACCAATAAAAAGGGCTGAAGTGAGGAGAATCAAGCTGATCCGGGGTCAGCGTCTCTACTGGCCGGTCAGTGGGCCGCCTGGGAGCCGGTCCGCGGGCCGGGAGGGAGCCGGTCAGCGTGCCGGGTGGGAGCCGGTCCGCGTGCCGGGAGGGAGCCGGTCAGCGTGCCGGGAGGGAGCCGGTCCGTGCGGGGAGCCGTCCGTGCCGGGAGGGAGCCGGTCAGCGTGCCGGGTGGGAGCCGGTCAGCGTGCCGGGAGGGAGCCGGTCAGCGTGCCGGGAGGGAGCCGGTCCGCGTGCCGGGAGGGAGCCGGTCAGCGTGCCGGGTGGGAGCCGGGGGAGCCGGTCAGCGGGCCGGGAGGGAGCCGGTCAGCATGCCGGGAGGGAGCCGGTCCGCGGGCCGGGAGGGAGCCGGTCAGCATGCCGGGAGGGAGCCGGTCAGCGGCCCGGGAGGGAGCCGGTCAGCGTGCCGGGTGGGAGCCGGTCCGCGTGCCGGGTGGGAGCCGGTCCGCGTGCCGGGAGGGAGCCGGTCAGCGGCCCGGGAGGGAGCCGGTCAGCGTGCCGGGAGGGAGCCGGTCAGCGTGCCAGGTGGGAGCCGGTCCGCGTGCCGGGTGGGAGCCGGTCAGCGGGCCGGGTGGGAGCCGGGCAGCTTGTCGTACGGCACCGCCAGGCCGATGTTGTAGTTGTATCCGGAGGACGGGACGTAGTCGGACCTGCAGATGGGCGGCACGTGGTCCTGAGACAAGGCGTCCTCAGAGAAGTCGTAGTGGCAGATGAGTCCTCGGTGTCTGGGGGACAAACACATGGATCAGTAGGAATACACCTTCACTTTCAGGCACTATTCTTCTGGAGTCGGATATTAAGCTGAGATAATAATAATAATAATAATAATAATATGTAAGGCCTTTCTCAAATCTAGTTTCTACAAGTGTACATAGTTAATCTTGCTGAGTTAGGAGGAGACAGGGGAGAGGGAGGAGACGGGGAGAGGAGGAGACGGGGGGAGGGAGGAGACAGGGAGAGGAGGAGACAGGGGAGAGGAGTGGAGGAGACGGGAGAGAGGACGGGAGGAGGGACAGGGGGAGGAGGAGACAGGGGAGAGGGAGGAGACAGGGGGACAGGGAGGAGACGGGGGGAGGAGACAGGGGAGGAGGAGGAGACGGGGAGAGGGAGGAGACAGGGGAGGAGGAGACGGGGAGAGGAGGAGAGGAGGAGACGGGGAGAGGAGGAGACAGGGGAGGGAGGAGACGGGGGAGAGGGAGGGAGACAGGGGGGAAGGAGGAGACGGGAGGAGGAGACATGGGAGAGACGGGAGGAGACAGGGAAGGAGGAGACAGGGGAGAGGGAGGGAGACAGGGGGGAGGGAGGAGACGGGGGGGAGGGAGGAGACAGGGGGGAGGGAGGAGAGGAGACAGGGGAGAGGAGACGGGGAGAGGGAGGACAGGGGGAGGGAGGAGACGGGGATAGGGAGGAGACAGGTGGACACGGAGGGAGGGGAGGGGGACAGGGGGAGGGAGGACAGGGGGAGACGGAGGAGACGGGGAGAGGGAGGAGACAGGGGGAAGGAGAGGACGGGGGAGAGGGAGGAGACAGGGAGGACACGGAGGAGACGGGGGAGAGGGAGGAGACAGGTGAGGGGAGACGGGGAGACAGGAGGACAGGGGGAGGAGGGGAGAGGGGGAGACAGGTGAGGGGAGACGGGGAGAGGAGGAGACAGGGAGAGGAGGACGGGGAGAGGGAGGAGACAGGGGGGAGGGAGGAGATGGGGGGAGAGAGGAGACAGGGGAGGGAGGAGACGGGGAGAGGATAGACAGGTGACACGGAGGAGACGGGGGAGAGGGAGGAGACAGGGGAGGGAGGAGACGGGGAGAGGAGGAGACAGGGGTGAGACGGGAGGAGACGGGGGAGGAGGAGACAGGAGGGAGACAGGGGAGGGAGGAGACAGGGGAGAGGAGGAGACAGGGGAGGGACGGAGAGAGGAGACAGGGGGGAGAGGGAGGAGACAGTGATAATGGAGGAGACGGGGGAGGAGGAGACAGGGGGAGAGGAGGAGACGGGGAGAGGGAGGAGACAGGGGGAAGGGAGGAGGACGGTAGGAGACGGGGAGGGAGGAGACAGGGGAGGGAGGATGGGGAGAGGATAGACAGGGGAGGGAGGAGACGGGGGAGGGAGGAGACAGGGGGAGAGAGGGGAGGAGACAGGTGGACACGGGAGAAGACGGGGGGAGAGGGAGGAGACAGGGGGGAGGGAGGAGATGGGGGGAGAGGGGAGGAGACAGGGGAAGGAGGAGACGGGGAGGAGGAGACAGGGGGAGGAGGGAGACGTGGGGAGGGGAGGGAGACAGGGGAACGGAGGAGACGGGGAGAGGAGGAGACAGGGGAGGAGACGGGGGAGAGGAGGGGGAGAGGGAGGAGACGGGGAGAGGGAGGAGACGGGGAGAGGGAGGAGACAGGGGGAGAGGAGGACGGGGAGAGGGGAGGAGACAGGTGGACACGGAAGGAGATGGGGGAGAGGGAGGAGACAGGGGGGAGGGAGGAGACGGGGAGAGGGGAGGAGACAGGGGGGAGGGAGGAGACGGGGGAGAGGGAGGAGACAGGGGGGAGGGAGGAGACGGGGGGAGAGGGGAGGAGACAGGTGGACACGGGAGGAGACGGGGGGAGAGGGAGGAGACAGGTGGACACGGGAGGAGACGGGGGGAGAGGGAGGAGACGGGGGAGAGGGAGGAGACAGGGGGGAGGGAGGAGACGGGGGGAGAGGGGAGGAGACAGGTGGACACGGAAGGAGATGGGGGAGAGGGAGGAGACAGGGGGAGGGAGGAGACAAGGGGGAGGGAGGAGACGGGGAGAGGGAGGAGACAGGGGGAGGAGGATGGGGAGAGGGAGGAGACAGGGGTATGGAGGAGACGGGGAGGAGGACGGGGAGAGGGAGGAGACAGGTGGAAGGAGGAGACGGGGAGAGGAGGAGACAGGGGGAGGAGACAGGGGAGAGGAGGAGACAGGGGAGAGGGAGGAGACAGGGAGAGGAGGAGACAGGGTGACACGGGAGGAGACAGGGAGGGAGGAGACAGGGGAGGACAGGAGACAGGAGGGAGGAGACGAGGAGACGGGGAGAGGAGGAGACAGGGGGGGAGGGAGGAGACGGGGAGAGGGAGGAGACAGGACACGGGAGGAGACGGGGAGAGGGGAGGACAGGGAGAAGGAGGAGACGGGGGAGAGGGGAGACAGGGGAGAGGGGGGAGACAGGGGGGGAGGAGGAGAGGGAGGAGACAGGGGACACGGGAGGAGACGGGGGAGAGGAGGACAGGGGAAGGAGGAGACGGAGAGGGAGGAGACAGGGGGAGGAGGAGACAGGGGAGGGGGGAGACAGGGGAGGGAGGAGACTGGGGAGGAGACAGACACGGGAGGAGACGGGAGAGGGAGGAGACAGGGGGGGAAGGAGATGGGGGAGAGGAGGAGACAGGTGAGGAGGGAGGACTGGGAGAGGAGGAGACGGGGAAGGAGGAGACGGGGAGAGGAGGAGACAGGGGGGAGGAGACGGGGAGAGGGAGGAGGAGACAGGTGTGACACGGGGGGAGGGAGGAGACAGGGGGGGAAAGAGGAGACGGGGGGAGAGGGAGGAGACAGGGGGAGGGAGGAGACGGGGGAGGGAGGAGACAGGTGACACGGAGGAGATGGGAGAGAGGAGACAGGAAGGAGATGGAGGAGGACGGAGGAGAGGGAGGGGGGAGGGAGGAGACGGGGGAGAGGGAGGAGACAGGGTGGAGGGGAGGAGGGGAGGAGACGGGGAGACAGGAGACGGGGAGACAGGTGGATACGGAGGAGACGGGGGGAGAGGGAGGAGACAGGGGGGGAAGGAGGAGACGGGGGGAGAGGAGGAGACAGGGGGGAGGGAGGAGACGGGGGGAGAGGGAGGAGACAGGGGAGAGGAGGAGACGGGGAGGGTGAGGGAGAGGGAGGAGACATGGGGGAGGGAGGAGACGGGGGGAGAGGGGAGGAGACAGGTGGACACGGGAGGAGAGGGAGGAGACAGGGAGGAGGAGGAGGAGGGTGAGGGAGGAGACGGGGAGAGGAGGAGACAGGGGAGAGGGAGGAGGGGAGGAGGAGAAGAGGATGACAGGGGAGGGAGGACGGGGAGAGGAGGAGACAGGTGGAGGGAGGAGACGGGGGGGGAGGAGACAGGGGAGAGAGGGAGACAGGGGGGGAAGGAGGAGATGGGGGGAGAGGGAGGAGACAGGGGGGAGGGAGGAGATGGGGGAGAGGGAGGAGACGGGGGAGAGGGAGGAGACAGGGGAGGAGGAGATGGGGAGAGGGAGGAGGACAGGGAGAGGGAGGATGGGGGGAGGAGGAGACAGGGGAAGGAGGAGATGGGGAGAGGAGGAGACTGGGGAAGGAGGAGACGGGGAGAGGGAGGAGACAGGGAGAGGGAGGAGACAGGGGAGGAGAGGAGGAGACAGGGGAAGGAGGAGACGGGGAGAGGAGGAGGGGAAAGGAGGAGACGGGGAGAGGGAGGAGACAGGGGGGAGGGAGGAGATGGGGGAGAGGGAGGAGACAGGGGGGGAAGGAGGAGACAGGGGAGAGGGAGGAGACGGGGAGAGGGGGGACAGGAGGAGGAGACGGGGAGAGGAGGAGAGGGGGGAGGAGACGGGGGAGAGGGAGGAGACAGGGGAGGGAGGAGACGGGGGAGAGGAGGAGACGGGGAGAGGAGGAGACAGGACACGGAGGAGACAGGGGGAAAGGGAGGAGACGGGGGGAGGGAGGAGACAGGTGGACACGGGAGGAGACGGGGGGGAGGGAGGAGACGGGGGGAGAGGGGAGGAGACAGGTGGACACGGGAGGAGACAGGGGAGGAGGAGACGGGGAGAGGGAGGAGACAGGGGGAGGGAGGAGACGGGGGGAGGGAGGAGACAGGAGGGAGGGAGGAGACGGGGGGAGAGGGGAGGAGACAGGTGGACACGGGAGGAGACGGGGGGAGAGGGAGGAGACAGGGGGGAGGGGGGGGTGAGTCTCATGCCAGACAAAGGAAGAGGCCCGGACCGATAGAGACCAGCTCCGGGCCTCCGAGCTGACGGCTAAGCTCCTCCCACATCCTTCCCCTTCATGGCCCTAAAACCAAAACCTCTATTCTAAGTATATGATTGGCCTAAAGTTTCAAAACCTTTTGGTTTGTGACCCTCAGAGTCAAATGAGTCGCGAGTGTTTATTGATGTGTTGGTATTCATGGTATTCATCATTTTAAAGCTATGTTGTGGAGCTCTTCATTGAGGAACCAACCATAGGCACTTCACACCATCCTCGTGTGCAGAGGTCAAAGGTCAACTGCAGTTGTCCTTAGCGTCCTGAAAACGTGACGTCAGATAGACAATGATGTAGGACTGAGATGTGGGGTCGTCATCCTCTTGAGAGTGATAATGACATGAGGAGACAGGGAACGGGCCCAGGTGAGAGGAGACAGGGAACGGGCCCAGGTGAGAGGAGACAGGGAACGGGCCCAGGTGAGAGGAGACAGGGAACGGGCCCAGGTGAGAGGAGATCCCAGGTGAGAGGAGACAGGGAACGGGCCCAGGTGAGAGGAGACAGGGAACGGGCTCACCTGGGCACAGCGGCCCAGCTCGGTGCGGTTGAGGCTCTGGAATATCTTCAGGGCCAACTCATACGGCAGCTCCATGTCGAAGAACGGGACGTCGTTGACTTCATTCTGCAACAGGAAGAAGACGTTATGGACCTGGATGTATTCAGTCAAGCTCCTCCCCCTGCTCCTCCCCTCCTCCTGCTCCTCCTCCTCCTCCACCTCCTCCTCCTCCACCTGCTCCTCCTCCTCCTCCTCCTCCTCCTCCTCCTCCTCCTCCTCCTCCTCCTCCTCCTCCTCCTCCTCCTCCCCCCCTCCTCCTCCTCCTCCTCCTCCTCCTCCTCCCCTCCTCCTCATACCAGGTCTTGAATGAGTTGGTCCAGCAGCTCCGGGTCCTCCTCCACCTCCTCCTCCCTCCTCCTCCCCTTCCCTCCTCCCACTCCTCCCTCCTCCTCCTCCCCCTCCTCCTCCTCCTCTCCTCTCCTCCTCCTCCCTCCTCCTCCTCATACCAGGTCTTGAATGAGTTGGTCCAGCAGCTCCGGGTCCTCCTCCCCTCCTCCTCCTCCCCCTCCTCCTCCTCCTCCCGCTCCTCCTCCTCCTCCCTCCTCCTCCTCCTCCTCCTCCTCCTCCTCATACCAGGTCTTGAATGAGTTGGTCCAGCAGCTCCGGGTCCTCCTCCCCCTCCTCCCCTCCTCCTCCTCCTCCTCCTCTCCTCTCCTCCTCCTCTCCTCCTCCTCCTCCCCCCTCCTCCTCCTCCTCCTCTCCTCTCCTCCTCCCCTCCTCCTCCTCATACCAGGTCTTGAATGAGTTGGTCCAGCAGCTCCGGGTCCTCCTCCACCTCCTCCTCCTCCTCCTCCTCCTCTTCCTCCTCCTCCTCCTCTCCCTCCTCCTCATACTCCTCCTCCTCTATCTCCTCCTGCTCTCTCCTCCTCATACCAGGTCTTGAATGAGTTCCAGCAGCCCGGGTCCTTCTCCTTCCTCTCGGCTGCCCCTTCCTCGGCCGCTGCTGCGTCCTGAGCGCAGGTCATGTTGTGGTACAGCCTCTTCCTCCGGGCCCTCTCCTCCTGCATCCGGTCCCGCAGGGGACTGGTCCTCCCGTCCAGCAGACTCCGTGCAATGGACACATATTCAGGCTGGTCCTCTGACTCCGCTGCAGCGTTGTCCCCCTTTTTTCCTCCTCCTCCTCCTCCTCCTCCTTCTTGTTTTGAAGGACTACAGGCCTCGTTCAGATTTTCCACGTTTTCAAAATACCTGTGTTTAAAGTCTGTCTGGCCGTCCCGCGGCGAAGGGGGCGCGGCGCCAACGGGTCTCTGCTCGTCGGTATTACTCGTTAACTCTTCTTTCCAACGCTCCCTGAACGCAACAAGCTCGTCTTCGGCCATAGTTCTCGATCATTCTTGTCACAACATCCCTGTAAAGCGTTATAACGCGTTGTTGTGAGCTCTACAGAGCAGGAGAGGCGGCTAGCTCGGGTCCGAAGCGTAAACAAGCGCGTGTCCTTCACTAGTAACAGTCCGGGGAGGAACAACGCGCGGCTTTACATAAGTTCCGCTAGTTTTTAATTCCGCAGTTTTATTATCTGTGTTTTTGTGGCCGCAACTATCAATTGTTCTGAATATAAATGCATACAATGCATAATTTCACCACATTTGAAAATAACACACACGTGCACCTTTCACAGTGAACAAATTTATTTTTATTTATTTCATTTATTTATTCCTACAACAAAAGACTCATCAGATCCATCCAGACAGGGGAGATCGAAGTTAACCACTGCATCTCTCTTTTGGGAAAAGATGAGAGAGTGAGAGAGAGAGAGAGAGAGAGAGAGAGAGAGAGACAAAGAGAGAGAGAGACAGAGAGAGAGAGAGAGAGAGAGAGAGAGAGAGAGAGAGAGAGAGAGAGAGAGACACAGAGAGAGAGAGAGCATAAACACAGTCAGGTTTGAGGAGGGTGTCACTTGTCCTCCAGACTGAGAGGCTGACTGTGTCCTCTCACCGGAACATGTGCCTGCTGCCCACCGACCCGCCGCCGTCGCGCGGCTCCTCCTGCAGCGGCCGCCGGGCGTCGCGGTGCTCGGCGGCTCAGCTGCTGGCGTCGCGCCTGCGGAGCATCGGGGATCAGCTGGAGGAGAGCCGGCCCGCCGGGGAGAGGACGCGGAGCCGCGGCTCGGGCTGCGGGGGCAGAGGTACGGTGGCCGGGAGAGGCCACCTGCAGCGCTTCCTGTGGAGCGCGGTGCGCGTGGCCGTGCTCGTGCTGGTCGTCGCGAGGCGACACCTGTAGGGGCGCGAGGCGGCGACCCAGCATGCAACAGGTGTGTGTGTGTGAGTGGACCTGATGGAACTGTGGGAGAAATAATGTAAATACAAAATAATAATGAAAATAAAAAAATAATAATGAACATTAAAAAAAAAAAAAAATGAAAATGTAAATGAAATAATAATAATGTAAATAAAATAATAATAAAAATAAAATAATGTAAATAAAAAAATAATGAAAATGTAATAAAAAAATAAAATAATAATGAAAATAATGTTCTAAATATAAAAAGCGTGTTAAAACGTCCCCTGTACATTCAGACTACATCGTCTTCTTCTCTTTAGGTTAATGAAACAAGTGTTGCCTAAAAATTTGATTTCTTCTTTTTTTCATGAAATGTTTAAACTTTATTTCATAAGACAAACGAAATACAACTCACTCTAACATAACTTCAAACAATTCATTGAGATGACATACATAACAGGTACTTTTGTTATTTTTACAATAATCACGTTTTCGGTGATTCCATTCTGTGAGCAGACAAATAAAAACAAGCTCATGTAATTATTGAAATTGGCGAGCGGCTTTGCTTTGTCTTTTGTTTATTTTCTTAAAACATCCTACAAAATTCTACAACGGAAAAAAAAGAAAAACTCCATGAGATGCCAACTGTGTAAATGTGTTCCCACCTCTGTAGATGCTGCCCGGAGGACCACGAGGAATCACATCTTGTGCACTAGAGGGATGCAGGAGGACGCGTCCATGATGGAGGGTGTGCAGCGAGGAGGAAGAAGAGGAAGAGGATTTTAAATGAGCGTTTCAGGGTCATAACTTTAAGTCTTGACTAAACTCTATATGTCACAAAGTCTTCCTCAGTACCGATGAAGATGCACTGAGCTTCATAACAAGATGACGACACTGCCTGCCCCCCCCCCCCCCCCTTGTGTTTCTCATCAGTTACTAAACGATGATGTAATCCTCCCCTGGTGGAGTGGAGGGAAAAAACTCACCAATACGCCTCCTCTTAATTTCCACCTCCCCTCCATATCAGTGTATTCATGGGGGGGGGGGGGGGTTGGACTGATTTGACCTGTAAATGATGTACAGCTATAGTTAGTCCTGCAGAGCAGAAGATGAGTGAGAGACCAGATGAGAGACCAGGAAGGGGACCAGGAAGGGGACCAGGTGATGGACCAGGTGAGGGCCCAGGTGAAGGACCAGGTGAGGGCCCAGGTGAAGGACCAGGTGAGGGCCCAGGTGAAGGACCAGGTGAGGGCCCAGCTGAGGGACCAGGTGAGGGCCCAGGTGAAGGACCAGGTGAGGGCCCAGGTGAGGGACCAGGTGAAGGACCAGGTGAGGGCCCAGGTGAGGGCCCAGGTGAGGGCCCAGGTGAAGGACCAGGTGAGGGCCCAGCTGAGGGCCCAGGTGAAGGACCAGGTGAGGGCCCAGGTGAAGGACCAGGTGAGGGCCCAGGTGAGGGACCAGGTGAAGGACCAGGTGAGGGCCCAGGTGAAGGACCAGGTGAAGGACCAGGTGAGGGCCCAGGTGAAGGACCAGGTGAAGGACCAGGTGAAGGACCAGGTGACGGACCAGGTGAAGGACCAGGTGAGGGCCTAGGTGAAGGACCAGGTGAGGGACCAGGTGAGGGCCCAGGTGAAGAACCAGGTGCTGAGCTTCATGATGAACTCCTCTTATCTTCACATGAGCCGTCTGTGTTCGCGTGTGAATACTGAGAGGACGAATGACTTTGATTTATTCTGTTTACAGCTGTTTTCTAAGTGTTGATGTTTACACATTGTGCTTCAGCATCACCTGTGGGGGGGGGGGGGGGGGGCAATGTGATCTCTGGACATGTTTTCTCTGATATCAAGTGTCATGTGAGCAGATTTACTGAAAATGTTTTTAAGTGTGTGCTATTTATACTTATTTAATATTTCATACAGGATTTTTAGTAAATGAATAAAAATCTTTCTGAATTAATTCTCTCCGGGTTTTTTTTCACAATAGGATCAAAGTGCTTTAATTTAAACTGAAAGCTCCCAGGAAAGACTCTTCTATACAGAGATGATCCACAACAACAATAGAACAACAATAGAGTGAGGATAGTCCCTGAAGCTCATCAGACGTCATTACGCAATATCTAAACAACACATTCATCGTTCTACTTACAGACTTCTGATTCTCTTCTTCAGACATTTATTTGTGTTCAAAGGAATCTTAAAAAATAAATACAAGCAAAAGTTGAAGTAAAAAATGGCTTTCAATATTTAAAACAAAATCACAAAATATACAAATACAAATAAGAGTGAGCGCTAGTATTTACATCTCGACCACACGAACGCAGAAGGAACCCTGACCCTCTCTCCTCGTGTGTGTTTGCCGTTTATTTCCTTTGAACAAACGCAAACATTCAGCGTTTCATAAATGAGCCCCCCCCCCCCCCCCCCCGTCACTACGCTTTACCCCGATGAGTCACCACGAAGATAAACAGCAAAAAAGGGGATGTTATGCAATTGGACTGCAAATATTCATATACATATGGATATATCTATCTATATATATATATACATCCATATGGATATGTATATATCTATATATGTATACACGTGGACCCGCCTCAGTAGATCTGGAAGTGGGCCGAGGTGGTGCCGTCCTTCCAGCAGCGCAGGGCCTCGATGACGGTGGAGCGGCACAGCGGACACGAGCGCTCACGGTCGAACCACAAACACAGGCAGTCCTCACAGAACACGTGCTGGAGGACACACAGAGGTCAAAGGTCAGCTCGCAGGAGCCCTCATGCTGACCCCGCAAGGACCACTTATACCTCAAATAGAGACAGTGTAGTCACAGTAGAAACTAAAACACAGCCTGACTAGTTCCGCCCACTTCCCCCCCCCCCCCGTGGTCATCCCGTGGTCCTGACCTGACACTGGAGGGCGATGGGGTCTCTGAAATCCGCCTGACAGATGGCGCAGACGTCTCCCGCCTCGCTGCACTGCTGCCCGCCGGCCCGCACGCCGTAACTCTGAGGAGACATTTAAAATAAAGAGGAATAAACTCGACTCTACGAGACTTTAAATCTCAACGGCACAACGTAAAGTTGAATAGCTCTGTGTGTGTGTGTGTGTTTGCATGTGTGTGTGCGTCTGTGTGTCTGTCTGTGTGTGTGTGTCTGTGTATGTGTGTGTATGTATGTGTGTGTGTGTGTATGTGTGTGTGTGTGTGTGTCTGTGTGTGTGTGTCTGTGTGTGTGTCTGTGTGTGTGTGTGTGTGTGTGTGTGTCTGTGTATGTGCATGTGTGTGTGTCTGTGTGTGCATGTGTGTCTGTCTGTGTATGTGTCTGTGTGTATGTGTGTGTGCATGTGTGTGTGTGTCTGTGTGTGTGTGTATGTGTGTGTGTGTGTGTGTGTATGTGTGTGTGTGTGTGTGTCTGTGTGTGTGTGTATGTGTGTGTGTATGTGTGTGTGTGTGCATGTGTGTGCGTCTGTGTGTGTGTGTCTGTCTGTGTGTCATCATCACACAGGGTGGCTGTGAAGCGTCTAGTGCAGTAGTGCAGAAGTGATTGTAGTTAGTGCATGATGCATGTTGCATGCTGCATGTTGCATGTTGCATGCTGCATGTTGCATGCTGCATGCTGCCCTCTGCTTGCAACTCTCTGCTTTCAGCTACCGCCGCTGGCTAGCTCCCTCATAGGGGGTGAAAAGAGGAGCCGAGAGCTGAGCCTCCTCTGCCAGTCCAGAGCCTCTCCACCACCTCCTGCAGTGCCTCCTCGTGGCCACACATGGTAACTGGGTCCCCCGCGGTCCCAGGCTAAACTGCAGGGGATCTGGGAGCAGCAGTGGGCCCCAGAGATGCGGTGTGCAGGCCCACCACTAGGTGGACACGCCCTGGCACCCATCAACCACTGCCCCAGCTATGGGCAGATAGCCCCACTGCCTTGTGGGTTAGCCTCTTGAGGCAGGGCTAAGGGAGCAGACCCCGACAGAAAAGCCATGCGCTGGCGGTGCGCAATAGGCGGGCCTAAACATAGCCAGGACCCGGCAGCCTCCTGCAGCCAGGATGGGGAACTGGTCGTCCTGGGCTCACCACCAGATGTACCTCACCATGGTGAAGGTAGTGCTACTGGGGATAGCACGCCTCCAACGGCACTCTAAATAATCTCTTTGCGCAGGTATCCCTCTGACCGCGGTGAATACTCTGGATCCACATCTGGTTGAAGACTGGCGGCGTTGGGGCAGGTTTGAATAGACTGGGAGCTTCTAGTCAGAGCCCTGCAGGGTATCGGTCTGTCAGCTGGGACTGAGTGGCAGCTGGGCATTTAGGGACCACACTGCTCACCTCAATCCGAGGAGGGGCCTAGAAAAGGTGACCTAAAAAATGCACACTCAACTCGCACCTGGACAGGATACCGCACCTGTCGGGTCATTCCACTTCTGCGGTCGAAACAGAAGAAAAAAAACCCAAAACCTAAAACTGGCAACATGGAACGTAAGAACTCTCCTGGACTCCTATGGCAGAACCGAAAGACCTCACAGAAGAACAGCACTGATTGCGGCCGAGCTGAGGCGTTACAGCATCGACATCGCCGCTCCTTGATGAAGGGTCGCTGATAGAGGAAGGGTCCGGTTACACCTTCTTCTGGAAAGGCTATCCCCCAGGTGGACAACATCTGCACGGTGTGGGACTGGCCATCAAGAACACACACAAGACTCACTGAAACACCTGTGGGCATCAGTGAAGGACTGGTGACCCTCCGTATCCCCTGGAGAAGAACCGCTTGCTCCACTTCTTAGTGTGTATGCGCCCAACACTGCCATCCGACACTGAGGTTAAAGACTCATTCAGTCACTGGATGAGGTTTCCACCGATCCCCAAGACAAGATCCTCCTCCTTGGGGACTTCAATGCCGTGTGGGGCAGAGGACGGATATGGAAAGGAGTGTTGGCAGGCATGGTGTTGGTCAGGCCAACTCAAATGGCATGAGATGACTTCCCTCTGCTCTGAGCACAACCTGACCATAACCAACACCATCTTCCAGCAAAAGAACAAATATAAACCATCATGGATGCACCCACGCCTAAACATTGGCCCTGATTGACTATGTCATCGTGAGACGTTGTGACATCAAAGACGCTCATATGCCGGGCCATGAGGTGCAGAATGCTGACAGACCACCGGATGATCGTGGCCAAAGTCCACATGAGCGCACGCCCCCATGCGACGTGGGGTCAGTGGGAGCTTAGACTGCCCGCCTGAAGGATACCAGCACAAGAAATGAGTTCCGATGCTCCTGGCTGAAAAACTTGAAGAGCTTGAACTCACCTTGAGAGGAGAGAATGACACAGACCAGCAGTGGACCGCTATCAGCTCAGCCCTTCATGGAGCAGCAGCCCACACAATCGGCTATAAGACCAAAAACCACCAGGACTGGTTTGACAATAACTCAGACACCATCCGTAACTCACTGAACGTCATGCACAAAGCACACCAGGCAACCCTGAAAAACCCCTCATTGAGCACCGCCAGACAGCAATGGCAGAGGGCGAGGCGTGAAGTGCAAAAGACCCAACGG
The DNA here is from genome assembly GCF_029220125.1 of Pseudoliparis swirei. NCBI lineage: Eukaryota > Metazoa > Chordata > Actinopteri > Perciformes > Liparidae > Pseudoliparis > Pseudoliparis swirei. The sequence goes on from NC_079394.1 coordinate 141,335, forward strand.
ACAATGCAAAACAAATGGTGGACAGAGAAGGCACAGGAAATCCAATCTTTCGCTGATAGAAATGATATGCATAACTTTCACAATGCAGTAAAATCTATCTACGGCCCAACAAACCACTGCATCACTCCTGTTAAAACCGCAGATGGGCTCAGAGTCCTAAAAGACCAGAGCAGTATCCTGGAGAGGTGGGCTGAACATTTTAATACCCTGCTTCATCAGGACTCTGAAGCAGACCGCACCATCCTGGATCAACTGCCTGAACTTCCACCGATTGACAACCTTAACCAACCCCGACCTGGAGGTCCTGTCAGCCGTCCGCTCTCTGAAGAACAACAGGTCTCCTGGCATGGACAATATCCCTGCGGAGCTGCTTCAACAGGGTGGTTACCTCTGGACAAGAGCGCTACATCAACACATCACTAAAGTATGGGCTGATGACAACATCCCACAGCAATGGAGAAATGCCACAATTGTCACTATATATAAGAACAAAGGTGACAAGACCATCTGTGGCAACCACAGGGGGACAGCACTCCTTGCTGTTGCTGGTAAGGTCCTGGCCAAGGTGCTGCTGCAGAGGCTCCTCAACATCACAGAGGCTCCCAGAGGCACAGTGTGGCTTTAGGAAGAACAGGAGCACAGTCGACATGGTCTTCACAGCCCGGCAGCTTCAGGAAAAGTTCAGGGAGCAACATCAAGACCTGTTTATGGCTTTTGTCGACCTCTCCAAAGCCTTTGACACTGTGCAGAGAGACCGACTGTGGGACATCCTGCTCCGCTTTGGATGCCCTAACAAGTTTGTCAACATCCTCCGACAGTTTCATGATGGTCTGAATGCTCGGGTGACAATGGGAGGACAAGAGTCTGCCTCCTTCCCCGTGTGCACAGGGGTCAGGCAGGGGTGTGTACTAGCACCAGCTCTTTAACATCTTCCTCCAATGCGTCACCCAGCTGCTCCATAAGGACATTGAGGACAACAGCAGGGTGACAGTCGTCTATCGGCTCGATGGCAACCTCTTTAACATCAGGAGGCTGCAGGCCACCACCAAGCTGCACAGAGTGAGGGTCCTTGAGCTGCAGTAGGCAGATGACTGAGCTCTGGTGGCTCACACTCCACAAGACCTCCAGGCTGTCCTGGATGCAGCTGTGAAGGCTTCCAGCAGGATGGGGCTGACCATCAACATCACCAAAACAGAGGTAGTCTGTCAGTGGAGCACCAACATCCCACCCACGCCACCCATCTTCAGCATCAATGATAAGCATCTGTCTGTAGTACCATCATTCAAATACCTCGGGAGTATCCTCTGAGGACAATAACATCGACAATGAGGTCCAGAACAGAATCAAACAAGCATCAGCTGCCTTTGGGAGACTCAGGCGCCGGGTCTTTCAAAACAAGAACTTATATCTCCATACAAAAATCTCTGTGTATCAAGCAGTTTGCATCAGCACCTCCTCTACAGTTGTGAAGCCTGGGTCACTTACAGCTGCCATGTGAAGTCCCTGGAGCATTTTCACATCCGCTGTCTCCAGCGAATGCTAGGAATCACTGGGCCTGACCGAGTGCCACACCGAGATCCTCAGGAGAGCAGGCTGTAGGAGCATGGAGGCCTCCATCACCACTACCAGATCCTCAGGGGAGCAGGAGCATGGAGGCCACCATCACCCACTACCAGATCCTCAGGAGAGCAGGCTGCAGGAGCATGGAGGCCTCCATCACCCACTACCAGCTACGATGGCTGGGGCACGTGATAAGGATGCCCCTCAACCGGCTGCCTCACCAATTGCTGTATGGCCAGCTCGCCCAAGGCCAGCGCTCTGCTGGAGGGCAGAAGCGCTATAAAGACCAGATAAAAACAGCGCTAAAGAAATGTAAAATCAGACCAGGGGACCTGGAGGGCTTGGCTGCTGACCGTAACACCTGGCGTCAGATGTGCCAAGACGGGACCACAGCACTGGAGGAGGACAGGACAGCCAGGAGGCAGGAAAGAAGGCAGACAAGAAAAACAACCAAGGTTGCCAGGACCACCACTACGACATACGCATGTCCCACCTGCGACAAGACCTGTGGATCCAGGATAGGACTATACGGCCACCAGAAAACTCACCGCTGAAAGTCAGAAGTGGACGTCATCATCGGCTTCGATGGACAACTACAAGCAAGCAAGTGTGTGTCTGTGTGTGTGTGTGTGTCTGTGTGTGTGTGTCTGTCTCTGTGTGTGTCTGTGTGTGTGTGTCTGTGTCTGTGTGTGTGTGTCTGTGTGTGTGTGTCTGTGTGTGTGTGTATGACCTGGGGGCTGCACAGCATCATCATAGCCTTCCGGATGGCAGAAACTCGTCCACAGATGTCGAAGGACTGCAAAGACCAAGACGTTGTTTCATAAAAATAATGAAAATAATAATAATAATAACGACAAAGCATCCGTCCAGGAACAGAAACCTCTTGGAGAAGTTGTGACGTTCCTCCAGTCTGCAGCAACACGCTGACCCTTCACATCTCACCCTGTCAATAAACCCAGAGCTCTGACCTCTGACCTCTGAGCAACTTCTACTGGCTGCACATTTCAATTTATTGTTGGAAACTTTACGGCCTACCGTGTGACCACAGCGAATAACATCATGCCCACTGGCCTACTACAATATGTGACCCGGCTGTGACCTTGCTGTGACCTGGCGGTGACCTTGCTGTGACCTTGCTGTGACCTGGCTGTGACCTGGCTGTGACCTTGCTGTGACCTTGCAGTGACCTTGCTGTGACCTTGCTGTGACCTGGCTGTGACCTGGTGGTGACCTTGCTGTGACCTGGTGGTGACCTTGCTGTGACCTTGCTGTGACCTTGCAGTGACCTGGCTGTGACCTTGCTGTGACCTGGCTGTGACCTTGCTGTGACCTGGCGGTGACCTGGCTGTGACCTGGCTGTGACCTGGCTGTGACCTGGCGGTGACCTTGCTGTGACCTGGCTGTGACCTTTCTGTGACCTGGTGGTGACCTTGCTGTGACCTGGCGGTGACCTTGCTGTGACCTGGCGGTGACCTTGCTGTGACCTGGCGGTGACCTTGCTGTGACCTGGCGGTGACCTTGCTGTGACCTGGCTGTGACCTGGCTGTGACCTTGCTGTGACCTTGCTGTGACCTGGCGGTGACCTTGCTGTGACCTGGCTGTGACCTTGCTGTGACCTGCCGGTGACCTTGCTGTGACCTGGCTGCGACCTGGCGGTGACCTTGCTGTGACCTTGCTGTGACCTGGCTGTGACCTGGCTGTGACCTGGCGGTGACCTGGCGGTGACCTTGCTGTGACCTTGCTGTGACCTTGCGGTGACCTTGCTGTGACCTGGCTGTGACCTGGCGGTGACCTTGCGGTGACCTTGCGGTGACCTGGCTGTGACCTGGCTGTGACCTTGCTGTGACCTTGCGGTGACCTGGTGGTGACCTTGCTGTGACCTGGCGGTGACCTTGCTGTGACCTGGCAGTGACCTGGCAGTGACCTTGCTGTGACCTAGCTGTGACCTAGCTGTGACCTTGCTGTGACCTGGCTGTGACCTGGCTGTGACCTGGCTGTGACCTGGCGGTGACCTGGCTGTGACCTTGCTGTGACCTGGCTGTGACCTGGCTGTGACCTGGCGGTGACCTTGCTGTGACCTGGCGGTGACCTTGCTGTGACCTGGCTGTGACCTTGCTGTGACCTGGCGGTGACCTTGCTGTGACCTAGCGGTGACCTTGCTGTGACCTGGCGTGACCTTGGCTGCGACCATGTGACCTTGCGGTGACCTGGCTGTGACCTTGCTGTGACCTGGTGGTGACCTGGCGGTGACCTTGCTGTGACCTGGCGGTGACCTTGCTGTGACCTGGCGGTGACCTTGCTGTGACCTGGTGGTGACCTGGCTGTGACCTTGCTGTGACCTGGCGGTGACCTTGCTGTGACCTGGCGGTGACCTTGCTGTGACCTGGCGGTGACCTAGCTGTGACCTTGCTGTGACCTGGCGGTGACCTTGCTGTGACCTGGCGGTGACCTTGCTGTGACCTTGCTGTGTTCGTGAAGTTACTCGATACCTTGCAGAGGCTGTAGATGATGATGAGTGAGGCTCCAAGGAAGTAGCTGCTGGACGGGTCTGCTCCCATGATGTACTGGTACCACAGCTGGACCGGCACCAGGGCCCGGAACAGCTGACTCAGCTCCTCGATCAGCAGGTAGAACTTACCCTGACACACACACACACACACACACACACATGTATAGGTAGTGCAGGAGGCCTTTGAGTCTCCTCCATAGGGTCTTCATACAGACAGTGGAGCAGGATGCCTCCAGGGTGACCATGTGACATACGTCCGTGTGACATGCGTCCATGTGACATACGTCCATGTGACCATGTGACATGCGTCCATGTGACATACGTCCGTGTGACATGCGTCCATGTGACATACGTCCATGTGACATACGTCCATGTGACATGCATCCATGTGACATACATCCGTGTGACATACGTCCATGTGACCCTGTGACATGCGTCCATGTGACCCTGTGACATGCGTCCATGTGACATGCGTCCATGTGACATGCGTCCATGTGACATACGTCCATGTGACATGCGTCCATGTGTCATACATCCGTGTGACATACGTCCATGTGACATACATCCGTGTGACATGCGTCCATGTGACCCTGTGACATGCGTCCATGTGACATACATCCGTGTGACATGCATCCATGTGACCCTGTGACATGCGTCCATGTGACATACGTCCATGTGACATACGTCCGTGTGACATGCGTCCATGTGACATGCGTCCATGTGACATGCGTCCATGTGACATACGTCCATGTGGCCCTGTGACATGCGTCCATGTGACCCTGTGACATGCATCCATGTGACCCTGTGACATGCGTCCATGTGACATGCGTCCATGTGACATACGTCCATGTGACATGCGTCCATGTGACATGCATCCGTGTGACATACGTCCATGTGACCCTGTGACATGCGTCCATGTGACCCTGTGACATGCGTCCATGTGACATACGTCCATGTGACCCTGTGACATACGTCCATGTGACCCTGTGACATGCGTCCATGTGACATGCGTCCATGTGACATACATCCATGTGACCCTGTGACATGCGTCCATGTGACATACGTCCGTGTGACCCTGTGACATGCGTCCGTGTGACATGTGTCCATGTGACATGCGTCCATGTGACATGCATCCATGTGACGTGTCCGTGTGACATGCGTCCGTGTGACATACGTCCATGTGACCCTGTGACATGCGTCCGTGTGACATGCGTCCATGTGACATGCGTCCGTGTGACCATGTGACATACGTCCATGTGACATACGTCCATGTGACATGCATCCGTGTGACCGTGTGGCCATGTGACATGCGTCCGTGTGACATACGTCCATGTGACATACGTCCATGTGACATGTGTCCGTGTGACATACGTCCATGTGACCCTGTGACATGCGTCCATGTGACATATGTCCATGTGACCCTGTGACATGCGTCCATGTGACCCTGTGACATGCGTCCGTGTGACATGCGTCCATGTGACATGCATCCATGTGACATGCATCCGTGACATGCATCCATGTGACGTGTCCGTGTGACATGCGTCCGTGTGACATACGTCCATGTGACCCTGTGACATGCGTCTGTGCGACATGCATCCATGTGACATGCGTCCGTGTGACCATGTGACATACGTCCATGTGACATACGTCCATGTGACATGCGTCCGTGTGACATACATCCATGTGACATACGTCTATGTGACATGCGTCCGTGTGAACATGTGACATACGTCCATGTGACATACATCCGTGTGACATGCGTCCGTGTGACCATGTGACATACGTCCATGTGACATACGTCCATGTGACATGCGTCCGTGTGACATACGCCCGTGTGACATACGTCCATGTGACATGCGTCCGTGTGACATACGTCCATGTGACCATGTGACACACGTCCATGTGACATACGTCCATGTGACATACGTCCTTGTGACTGTGTGACATGCGTCCGTGTGACATACGTCCATGTGACCGTGTGACATGCGTCCATGTGACATACGTCCATGTGACCACATGACATGTGACATATGTCCGTGTAACATGCGTCCATGTGACCGTGTGGCCATGTGACATGCGTCCGTGTGACATGCGTCCGTGTGACATGCGTCCATGTGACCGTGTGACATGCGTCCATGTGACATGCGTCCATGAGACATACGTCCATGTGACCACATGACATGTGACCATGTGACATATGTCCATGTGACCATGTGACATACGTCCATGTGACATACGTCCATGTGACATACGTCCATGTGACCACATGACATACGTCCATGTGACATGCGTCCGTGTGACATGCGTCCATGTGGCCGTGTGACATGCATCCATGTGACATACGTCCATGTGACCACGTGACATGCGTCCATGTGACATACGTCCATGTGACATGCGTCCATGTGACATACGTCCATGTGACATGCGTCCATGTGACATACGTCCATGTGACCATGTGACATGTGACATGCGTCCGTGTGACATGTGACCATGTGACATACGTCCATGTGACCACGTGACATGCGTCCATGTGACCATGTGACATACGTCCATGTGACCACATGACATGCGTCCATGTGACATACGTCCGTGTGACATGCGTCCATGTGACATACGTCCATGTGACAACGTGACATGTGACCATTTGACATGCGTCCGTGTGACATGCGTCCGTGTGACATGTGACCATGTGACATGCGTCCGTGTGACATGCGTCCGTGTGACATGTGACCATGTGACATGCGTCCGTGTGACATGCGTCCATGTGACATGCGTCCATGTGACATACGTCCATGTGACCACGTGACATGTGACCATGTGACATGCGTCCGTGTGACATGCGTCCGTGTGACATGTGACATGTGACCATGTGACATGCGTCCGTGTGACATGCGTCCGTGTGACATGTGACCACGTGACATGCGTCCATGTGACATACGTCCGTGTGACGTGACCATGTGACATGTGTCCGTGTGACATGCGTCCATGTGACATGCGTCCATGTGACATACGTCCATGTGACCACGTGACATGTGACCATGTGACATGCGTCCGTGTGACATGCGTCCATGTGACCACGTGACATGCGTCCATGTGACATACGTCCGTGTGACCACGTGACATGTGACCATGTGACATGCGTCCGTGTGACCACGTGACATGTGACCATGTGACATGCGTCCGTGTGACATGCGTCCATGTGACATACGTCCATGTGACCACGTGACATGCGTCCATGTGACATACGTCCGTGTGACCACGTGACATGTGACCATGTGACATACGTCCATGCGACATGCGTCCATGTGACCATGTGACATGCGTCCATGTGACATACGTCCATGTGACATGCGTCCATGTGACATACGTCCATGTGACATGCGTCCATGTGACATACGTCCATGTGACATACGTCCATGTGACATGTGACCATGTGACATGCGTCCGTTAGGGTTACACACACACACTAAACTGTGTCCCATTAAGAAGAATTCAACAAATAAGGAGTAAAAGTCTCATTCTCTGCAGGTGAGAGGGAGTGAGGTCATTCTCTGCAGGTGAGAGGGAGTGAGGTCATTCTCTGCAGGTGAGAGGGAGTGAGGTGGATCCTCACCCTGGATCTGAAGGCCAGCAGGATGTTGGGGAGGAAGAGGAGGAAACACTTCAGGCCCACGGTGAAGAACTTCAGGACGAAGTCGTTGATGCCGACGGCCCACACCAGGTCGAAGAAGTCAAAGCTGCTGAGGTTGGGCTTGGAAAACATGAGGCTGAAGAAAAACAACAACATGTTGGAACAGTAGGTACTCTACCTGTGGTACTCTACCTGTGGTACTCTGTAGGTACTCTACCTGTGGTACTCTACCTGTGGTACTCTGTAGGTACTCTACCTGTGGTACTCTACCTGTGGTACCTGTAGGCACCCCACCTGCAGCAATTTCCACCTGTGGTACCTGTAGGTACCCACCTGTGGTACTCTACCTGTGGCACCTGTAGGCAATCCACCTGTGGCACTCACATGGCACTCAGGCACTCCACCCAGGCACTCACCTGTAATTCTCAACCTGTGGCACCTGTAGGCACCCACCCGTGGTACTCCACCTGTGGCACCTGTAGGCACTCTGTGGCACTCCACCTGTGGCACTCACTGCAGGCACCCACCTGTAGGCACTCCACCAGGTACCCACCCAGCACCTTGTAGGCACCCACCTGTGGCACTCAATTGTGGCACTCACCCTGCAGCCCCTGTAGGTACCACATGGCACCCCACCTGTGGCACCTGTAGGCACTCCACCTGTAGGCACTCCACCTGCAGGCACCCACCCAGGTACTCCACCTGTGGCACTCCACCTGTAGGCACCCACCTGTAGGCACCCCACCCAGCACCCCACCTGTGGCACCCCACCTGTGGCACTCAATCTGTGGCACCTGTAGGCACTCCACCTGTAGTACTCCCAATTGCAGGCACCCACCTGCAGGCACCCAGGCACCCACCTGTGGCACTCAATCTGTGGCACGGCACCCACCCAGGCACTCACCTGCCACCTGTAGGCACCCACCCAGGCACTCACCCGTAGGCACTCCACCTGTGGCACTCCAATTGTGGCACTCACCTGTAGGCACTCCACCCAGCACCCACCTGTGGCACTCCACCCAGGCACCTGCAGGCACCCAGGCACCTGTGGCACCTGTAGGTACTCACCTGTGGCACCTCAGTGGCACCTGTGTGGCACCTTGTGGTACCTGCAGGCACTCCACCTGTGGCACTCCACCCGTGGCACTCCACCAGGCACCCCACCAGGTACCCACCTGTATGGCACCCACCCAGGCACCCACCTGTGGCACTCCACCTGTAGGCACCCACCTGTGGTACCTGTAGGCACTCACCTGTGGTACTCACCCTCACCTGTAGGTACCTCCAACCTGTGGCACCCCACCTGTGGCACCTGCAGGTACCCTGCAGGCACTCCACCTGTGGCACTCCACCTGTATACCCACCTGTGGCACTCCAGTGGCACCACCTGTGGCACTCACCACCTGTGGTACCTCCACCCAGGTACCTCCACCCAGCACCACCTGGTACCTCACCTGTGGTGGCACTCACCCAGGCACTCCCACCCGTAGGCACTCCACCCAGGCACCCAATCTGCACCCACCTGTGGCACCCCACCTGTGGCACTGCACCTCAGGCACTCCACCTGTGGCACCTCACCTGCTGTAGGCACTCCACAGGTACCCACCTGTAGGCACTCCACCCATGGCACCCTCCACCTGCAGGCACTCCACCTGTGGCACTTCCACCTGTAGGCACTCCCTGTGGCACCCACCCTGTAGGCACCCACCTGTAGGCACCTCCACCTGTGGCACCCTGCACTCAACCTGTGGCACTCAACTGTAGGCACTACCTCACCCAGGTACCCCAGGTACTCCACCTGTGGTACTCACCTGTGGTACCCCACCTGTGGCACTCCACCAGCACCTGGTACCCACCCAGGCACCCACCTGCACCAGGTACTCACCTGTGGCACTCACCTGTAGGCACTCACCCGTGGTACCCCACCTGTAGGCACTCACCCAGGACTCTCCACCTGTGGCACTCCACCTGTGGCACTCCACCCACCTGTGGTACTCCAATCTGTCACCCAGGCACTCAATCTGCAGGCACCCCACCTGTAGACTACCCACCTGCAGGCACTCACCTGCAGGCACTCCACCTTGCAGGCACTCCACCTGTAGGCACCCACCTGTGGCACTCCACCTGTAGGTCCCCAACCTGTGGCACTCCACCTGTAGGCACTCTACCTGTAGGCACTCCACCTGTAGGCACTCACCTGCAGGTACCCCCACCCAGTACTCCACCTGTGGCACTCCACCACCTGCACCCAGGGCACTCACCTGTAGGCACCCACCTGTGGCACTCCACCTGGTACTCACTGTAGGCACTCCACCCTGCACTTCTCCTGTAGGCACCCACCAGGCACTCACCCACACCTGTAGGCACCTACCTGTGGCACTCCACCTGTGGTACCACCTGCACTGTAACCTGCAGGCACTCCTGTAGGCACTCCACCTGTGGCACTCCCACCCAGCAGGCACTCCACCTGTGGCACCAGTGGCACTCCACCTGTGGCACTCACCCGTGGGCACACCTGTAGGCACTCCACCTGTGGCACTCACCTGCAGGTACCCACCTGTGGCACCCACCTGTGGCCTCCACCTGTAGGCACCCCACCTGGTGGCACTCAATTGTGCACCCAGGTACCACCTGTGGCACTCACCCAGGCACTCCACCTGTAGGCACCTCCACCTGTGCACTCACCTGTGGCACTCACCCAGGCACTCCACCTGTGGCACCCACCTGTAGGCACTCACCTGTGGTACCCACCACCTGTGGTACTCCACCTGTAGGCACTCCACTGTGCACACCCAGGCACTCACCCAGGCACTCACCTGTGGCACTCACCTGTGGTACCCACCTGTAGGCACTCCACCCAGGCACCCACCTGTGGTACACCTGTAGGCACTCCACCCAGGCACTCCACCTGTGGCACTCACCTGTGGTACTCTGTAGGCACTCACCCTGTGGCACTCCACCTGTAGGCACTCCACCTGCAGGCACCCACCTGTAGGCACTCCACCTGTGGCACTCACCTGTAGGTACCCACCTGTGGCACCCACCTGTGGTACTCCACCTGTAGGTACTCCCACCTGTGGCACTCCACCTGTGGCACTCCACCTGTAGGTACTCCACCCAGGCACCTGCAGGCACCCACCTGTGGCACTCCACCTGTAGGCACTCCACCTGTAGGCACTCCACCCAGGCACTCCACCTGTAGGTACCCAGGTACTCCACCTGTGGCACCTGCCACCCAGTGGCACCTCACCTGTGGCACTCCACCTGTAGGCACTCACCTGTAGGTACTCCACCCTGTGGTACTCACCCACCTGGCACTCCACCTGCAGGCACTCCACCTGTGGCACTCTCACCTGTGGCACCTGTAGGCACCCACCTGTAGGCACCCAGGCACCTGCACCAGGCACTCCACCTGTGGTACCCACCTGTGGTACTCACCTGTGGCACCTGTAGGCACTCCACCTGTGGCACTCACCTGTGGTACTCACCTGTGGCACTCCACCTGTGGTACCTTCACCCTGTAGGCACCCACCTGTAGGCACTCCACCTGTAGGTACTCCACCTGTGGTACTCCACCCAGGCACCCACCTGTGGTACCAGGCACCTCACCTGTGGTACTCCACCTGTGGCACCCACCTGTGGCACTCACCTGTGGTACCCACCTGTAGGCACTCCACCTGTGGTACCCACCTGTAGGCACTCCACCTGGCACTCCACCTGTGGCACTCACCCAGGCACTCCACCTGGTGGCACCCACCTGGTACCCACCAGGCACTCCACCTGTGGCACTCCACCTGTGGTACTCCACCTGTGGCACTCCACCCAGGGTACTCCACCTGTAGGCACTCACCTGTGGCACTCCACCAGGCACTCCCAAAGGTACTCCACCCAGGTACTCCACCTGTGGCACTCCACCAGGTACTCACCTGTAGGCACCCAGTAGGTACCCACCTGTGGCAGCACTCACCTGTGGTACTCCACCCTGCAGGCACTCCACCTACCTCACCCTGTGCCCTGTAGGCACCTGTGGCACTCCACCTGTGGTACTCACCTGTAGGCACTCACCTGTGGCACTCCACCTGTGGCACTCACCTGCACCCACCTGTGGTACTCCACCTGTGGCACTCCACCCAGGCACCCACCTGTGGCACTCCACCTGTGGTACCCCACCTGTGGCACTCCACCCATAGGCACTCCACCTGTGGTACTCCCACCCAGGTACTCAGGCACTCCACCTGTGGCACTCCTGTACCTGTGGTACTCCCACCAGGCACCCACCTGTGGCACCCTGTAGGCACCCCACCTGTGGTACTCACCTGTGGCACCTGTGGCACTCACCTGTAATGGCACCCACCTGTGGTACTCCACCTGTGGCACTACACCTGTGGCACTCCACCTGTAGGTACCCACCTGTGGTACTCACCTGTGGCAATTTGTAGGCACTCCACCTGTGGGCTCCACCTGTAGGTACCCCACCTGTGGTACTCACCTGTGGTACTCTACCTGTGGTACTCTACCCAGGTACTCACCTGTGGTACTCACCTGTAGGCACCCACCCTGTAGGTACTCCACCTGTGGCACTCTGCAGGCACTCCACCTGTGGCACCCACTCACCTGTGGTACTCCCAGGCACTCCACCTGTGGTACTCCCACCTGTGGCACTCCACCTGTGGCACTCCACCTGTAGGTACTCACCTGTGGCACTCCACCCAGGTACTCCACCTGTGGTACTCACCTGTGGTACTCCACCTGCAGCACTCCACCTGGCACTCCACCTGTGGTACCTCAGGCACTCTACCTGTGGCACTCCACCTGTGGTACTCTACCTGTGGTACTCACCTGTGGCACTCTACCTGTGGTACTCTACCTGTAGGTACTCTACCTGTGGTACTCTACCTGTGGTACTCTACCTGTGGTACTCTACCTGTAGGTACTCTACCTGTGGTACTCTACCTGTGGTACTCTACCTGTAGGTACTCTACCTGTGGTACTCAACCTGTGGTACTCTACCTGTGGTACTCTACCTGTGGTACTCTACCTGTGGTACTCTACCTGTAGGTACTCTACCTGTAGGTACTCTGCCTGTGGTACTCTACCTGTGGTACTCTGTAGGTACTCTACCTGTGGTACTCTACCTGTAGGTACTCTACCTGTAGGTACTCTACCTGTGGTACTCTACCTGTGGTACTCTACCTGTGGTACTCTACCTGTAGGTACTCTACCTGTGGTACTCTACCTGTAGGTACTCTACCTGTGGTACTCTACCTGTGGTACTCTACCTGTAGGTACTCTACCTGTGGTACTCTACCTGTGGTACTCTACCTGTGGTACTCTGTAGGTACTCTACCTGTGGTACTCTACCTGTGGTACTCTGTAGGTACTCTACCTGTGGTACTCTGTAGGTACTCTACCTGTGGTACTCTACCTGTGGTACTCTACCTGTAGGTACTCTACCTGTGGTACTCTACCTGTAGGTACTCTACCTGTGGTACTCTACCTGTAGGTACTCTACCTGTGGTACTCTACCTGTAGGTACTCTACCTGTGGTACTCTGTAGGTACTCTACCTGTGGTACTCTACCTGTTGTGCAGCTCCTCGTGGCTGAAGGTGTAGTAGATGTACACGACGTTCCCTCCCAGGAAGGTGATGATCCAGAGAGCGACCAGCACCGAGCGATCCGCCTGGCAACACACGAGGAACACGGCGCTAAGTTTTTTGCTACATCACAAAACATTCCTTTGTGTCTAAAATTGTAATTACCACAACAAAATTTCCTTAAAAAATAAATAGTATCCCAAAAGTCGATGACATCATCGTTCTGGTCGGTGAGCTCCGGGCATCGGGACGCTCTGGTTTCACCGTCACTGACACACTGCTTCAGCCCCGTCACATTCAGACCATCACAAAGAGCCGATGGACACCTGTTAGTTTCATAAAACTAAAGTCCCCTGTTAATGAAATGACTTTGCCTCCACTGAGGGAAACTACACCCACAAACCCTTTAAGACACACATGAACCCTCAAGTCTTTGACCTCCAAATTCTAACCAGGTCCCTCTATTGTCCAAGTGGACTTTAGTGCCAAATATGAATAAATTCCCTCTTGGTGTTCTTAAGATATCCTGAGAGTGGACGAGCACTGGCTCAAACATATGAAACGACCCCTCCTCCTTTCAGAGAGGTCATGTTGACCTCTGACCTGACGCTGTGTGCGTCTCGTGTTCAACTGACATTTAAATAAATCTGAGATGTTGCTCTTGTCTTTCGATCCTGTGTCAGTGCAGCAGTTGCTGTTTTTGTTACCCGCAGTGCCACCTGGTGCCTGAAGGTGGCGTTGGCGTAGGCGAAGGTGCTGGCCATGCCCACACACACAGCGATGCCTGCAGGAGAGAAACACCGTCAGTGGAGGCCGTTGGAGCTCGGGGAGCAGACCGGCTCTACCTAGCTTGTGCTGGAAGCAGACTTTAGCCAGCAGGATGAGGATGAAGGGGAAGCCTCTCTGCAGCCACGTGACCACGGCCTTCAGCTCGGACAGCGCCGGGGCCGGCGTGGACGGGTCCTCCGGGGCCTCCTCCCTGGAGCCGGGCCTCTCTAGCGCGGCCTGCTGCAGCAGAGACGAGGTCCTGTGCTGCAGGGGCTGGTGGTGGAAGTGGTGGAGGTGGTGGAGCGGGGGCGGCCGGGGGAGGAAGGGCCCGGCCTCCGTGCGGCGGGGGCCCCCTTCTTCTCTGGACGAGGCCGTCATCTGGATGAACACCTCGGGGGGGGAGCCCAGGACGAGGCCGGCCACCTGCAACTGGGCCGAGGAGACGGCGGCGGAGGGGACGCCCACCAGGCCGGAGAAGATCTGCTGGGGGGAGGCGGGCGAGGCGGGCTTCAGGCCCTCGTCCAGGCTGCTCTCCGAGCCCAGCGTCTGGCTCCGGCTCCTGAGGGACAGATAAGCGGGGACGCCAAAAATATCTTTAGCCTGGACAATGGCTAAAGATATGAAGAGGAAACACTCGGTTACTGCAGGGACATGGTGGGCCTCCAAAGACCTGGAGGTGAGAGACAGGCTGTGTGCAGGGGGGGGCTCACCTGTCAGAGGGCATGCCATCCGTGTTGCTGCTGTGCCTCCTCTGCATGGCGCCGCGCGCATCACCACATGGCCCTGGTGACGGCAGGTCTCCTCAGATATTCTGTTTTCCGTTCTTCATGCAGACGCGGAGCTGAACACGACGAGTGATCTCATCTACCTGCGCGGGTCACCGCCAGGTGTTTATCGCTGCTGCTGATGCTGCAGCGAGAGATGCTCCGACGGCTGCAGCGGGGGAAAGAGGAAACAAGAGAAGGAACAAACTTCCGGTATGACGTCGCCGACGCCGCCGCCTGTCGACCAATCAGCGTCCTCCTTCCCCGTCGCACCACTTCCGCGGTGGACATTTGTTTTGCAGATGTCAGACGTCGCTGGACGAAACACTAGAGAGATACCGAGAGACACCGAGAGACCCCGAGAAACACTAGAGAGATACCGAGAGATACCGAGAGACCCCGAGAGACACCTGGGACCCCGAGAAACACTAGAGAGATACCGAGAGACCCCGAGAGACCCCGAGAAACACTAGAGAGATACCGAGAGATACCGAGAGACCCCGAGAGACCCCGAGAAACACTAGAGAGATACCGAGAGACCCCGAGAGACCCCTCGGACCCGCGTCCCCCCGGAGACATCCTGCTTCGTGATATTTAGTATTTCATGTTCTCATCGGTGTTTTAGCAAAGCTAATGCTAACGACAGCTAACTAGCAGGCTAACAAAGCAGGCTTGTTTCCTCACGTGCGCTCCGGTTAACGAGCTGCTGTCTGGAGCTGTTTATCAGAGCAGTATTATTATTATTATTATTATTATTATCATTATTATATATGTGTCGTATTCCCATAGTCCGTGTCTGCGTCTCCAACATGGGTTAGCTAGCCATGCTAACTCCTGAAAACAACGTCTCCCATGTGTCGGTGTTCTTGTTGTAGTTAGAGGCGTCATTACGTCACAGGGTCAGAACCGAGCCCTCCGGGGGGTCTTTGATGGTCCGGACCGAGCCGCTCCCCGGCCGCTCCCCCAGAGAGCCGCGTGATGATGATGATGCTGCGGCGGCTCCTGAGGAAGCGCTGGGTGCTGGGGGTCGTGTTCGGCCTGTCGCTCATCTACTTCCTCACCAGCACGCTGAAACAGGTACTGACTCACCGGTACTGACTCACAGGTACTGACCCACAGGTACTGACTCACCGGTACTGACTCACACGTGTACTGACTCACAGGTACTGACTCACAGGTACTGACTCACCGGTACTGACTCACAGGTACTGACTCACCGGTACTGACTCACAGGTACTGACTCACCGGTACTGACTCACAGGTACTGACTCACAGGTACTGACTCACAGGTACTGACTCACCGGTACTGACTCACAGGTACTGACTCACCGGTACTGACCCACAGGTACTGACTCACAGGTACTGACTCACCGGTACTGACTCAGAGGTACTGACTCACAGGTACTGACTCACACAGGTACTGACTCACCGGTACTGACCCACAGGTACTGACTCACCGGTACTGACTCACCGGTACTGACTCACAGGTACTGACTCACCGGTACTGACTCACCGGTACTGACTCACAGGTACTGACTCACCGGTACTGACTCACCGGTACTGACCCACAGGTACTGACTCACAGGTACTGACTCACCGGTACTGACCCACAGGTACTGACTCACCGGTACTGACTCACAGGTACTGACTCACAGGTACTGACTCACAGAGATACTGACTCACAGGTACTGACTCACAGAGATACTGAGTCACAGGTACTGACTCACAGGTACTGACTCACAGGTACTGACTCACAGGTACTGACTCACAGGTACTGACTCACAGGTACTGACTCACAGGTACTGACTCACAGGTACTGACTCACAGGTACTGACTCACAGTTACTGACTCACACAGGTACTGACTCACACAGGTACTGACTCACACAGGTACTGACTCATGTACTGACTCACACAGGTACTGACTCACAGTTACTGACTCACAGTTACTGACTCACAGGTACTGACTCACAGAGATACTGACTCACAGGTACTGACTCACAGAGATACTGAGTCACAGGTACTGACTCACAGAGATACTGACTCACAGGTACTGACTCAGAGATACTGAGTCACAGGTACTGACTCACAGGTACTGACTCACAGGTACTGACTCACAGGTACTGACTCACACAGGTACTGACTCACAGTTACTGACTCACAGTTACTGACTCACACAGGTACTGACTCACACATGTACTGACTCACACAGGTACTGACTCACAAAGGTACTGACTCACAGGTACTGACTCACAGGTACTGACTCACAGGTACTGACTCACAGAGGTACTGACTCACAGGTACTGACTCACAGTTACTGACTCACAAGTACTGACACAGGTACTGACTCACAGAGATACTGACTCACAGGTACTGACTCACAGGTACTGACTCACAGGTACTGACTCACACAGGTACTGACTCACAGAGATACTGACGCACATGTACTGACTCACAGAGATACTGACTCAGGTACTGACTCACAGGTACTGACTCACAGAGACACTGACTCACAGAGATACTGACTCACAGGTACTGACTCACAGGTACTGACTCAGAGGTACTGACTCACAGAGATACTGACTCACAGAGATACTGACTCACAGGTACTGACTCACAGGTACTGACTCACAGGTACTGACTCACACAGGTACTGACTCACAGAGATACTGACACACATGTACTGACTCACAGAGATACTGACTCAGGTACTGACTCAGGTACTGACTCACAGAGATACTGACTCACAGGTACTGACTCACAGGTACTGACTCACACAGGTACTGACTCACAGGTACTGACTCACAGGTACTGACTCACAGAGATACTGACTCACAGGTACTGACTCACAGTTATTTAATCACACAGGTACTGACTCACAGATACTGACTCACAGAGATACTGACTCACAGGTACTGACTCACAGGTACTGACTCACACAGGTACTGACTCACAGAGATACTGACTCACAGGTACTGACTCACACAGGTACTGACTCACACAGGTACTGACTCACAGTTACTGACTCACAGGTACTGACTCATCTGACCCGCTCACACAGGTACTGACTCTGGCCTGGAGGTCGTGGGTGTGTATGTTAGTGCATTGTTACCTGATGGGTGAGCGGACAGATCCAGGTGCTCCTGCACCTGGATGCCCCCCCCCCCTGAATATCTGGTACTGTCAGGTCCATCTCCAGTGTGCTGTGGTTCAGTGTGTTGAGGTCGATGTTCTGGCAGCTTCTGACTCCTGTGTCACCAGACGACTAGAAAAACTGCTTGAAGTTGTTACCTAGTGAACTTCCTAGAACCCTTCAGTGAACTTCCTGTTTCCTTGCTCGATGCCTCCAGAGGCTCCATGTCAGATACCGGTCTCCATGGTTACTGAGTGTTCCTCTTCTGGACGTCTTTTTGCTGCTCAGCTGCTTCGGCAACACAAAGTTTAGATGTGTTTGTCTTTTGTTCTCGGATCAAAACAAAGCGTACGAGACCCGATCCCGTCTTCACGTCCGACTCTGAACGGTCCGCTTCCTCCACAGAATTTCAGACGATACCAAATTTCTACGTAGCTCTGACACTTTATTCTCTGAGCGCCGCGTTCTCTGCGGTGACCTCTGCGGTGACCTCTGCGGTGACCTCTCCGCAGGAGGAGCGGACCGTCCGGGACCGCACGCTGCTGGAGGTCCGGGACTCGGACCACCGGATCCCCTGGAAGGTCCGCTTCAGCCTGGGCAACAGCAGCCGGCAGATCACCCGCTGCAGGAACTCCATCCAGGGCCCGGCGCTGCTCACGGACGAGCTGGGTGAGCGGCGCCACGCCAACGCCACGCCCCGCCCCCCCCCTCGCCTAACGTCCCTCTCCCCCGCCAGGCTACGTGTGTGAGCGCAGCGACCTGCTGGTGAACGGCTGCTGCAACGTCAA
This sequence comes from Pseudoliparis swirei, assembly GCF_029220125.1. NCBI lineage: Eukaryota > Metazoa > Chordata > Actinopteri > Perciformes > Liparidae > Pseudoliparis > Pseudoliparis swirei. Next base: position 160,082 of record NC_079394.1, read on the forward strand.
CGCGCCGAGCTGCCGGCGCCACCTGTGTAGGAGCTGCCTGGCCAACGGCTGCTGCAGCGTGTACGAGTACTGCGTGTCCTGCTGCCTGCAGCCCGACAAGGTCAGGGGTCACGACCTTCACGAGGCGCAGGAGGCCGGCTGACACCTGTCCTCGTGCTCACGCCTCTTCTCTGTGACCAGCAACCTCTCCTGGAGCGCTTCCTGAACCGAGCCGCCGAAGGCTTCCAGAACCTCTTCACGGCCGTGGAGGATCACTTCGAGCTGTGCCTGGCCAAGTGCAGGACCTCCTCTCAGGTGAGCTCCACCCTGACAGAACACCACCCATATGACCTCCACCCTGACAGAACACCACCCATATGACCTCCACCCTGACAGAACACCACCCATATGACCTCCATCCTGACAGAACACCACCCGTATGACCTCCACCCTGACAGAACACCACCCGTATGACCTCCACCCTGACAGAACACCACCCATATGACCTCCATCCTGACAGAACACCACCCATATGACCTCCACCCTGACAGAACACCACCCATATGACCTCCACCCTGACAGAACACCACCCATATGACCTCCACCCTGACAGAACACCACCCATATGACCTCCACCCTGACAGAACACCACCCTTATGACCTCCACCCTGACAGAACACCACCCATATGACCTCCATCCTGACAGAACACCACCTGTATGACCTCCACCCTGACAGAACACCACCCATATGACCTCCATCCTGACAGAACACCACCCGTATGACCTCCACCCTGACAGAACACCACCCGTATGACCTCCATCCTGACAGAACACCACCCATATGACCTCGACCCTGACAGAACACCACCCGTATGACCTCCACCCTGACAGAACACCACCCATATGACCTCCACCCTGACAGAACACCACCCGTATGACCTCCATCCTGACAGAACACCACCCGTATGACCTCCACCCTGACAGAACACCACCCGTATGACCTCCACCCTGACAGAACACCACCCGTATGACCTCCACCCTGACAGAACACCACCCGTATGACCTCCATCCTGACAGAACACCACCCGTATGACATCCACCCTGACAGAACACCACCCGTATGACCTCCACCCTGACAGAACACCACCCGTATGACCTCCACCCTGACAGAACACCACCCATATGACCTCCACCCTGACAGAACACCACCCATATGACCTCCACCTGACAGAACACCACCCATATGACCTCCACCCTGACAGAACACCACCCTATGACCTCCACCCTGACAGAACACCACCATATGACCTCCACCCTGACAGAACACCACCCATATGACCTCCACCCTGACAGAACACCACCCATATGACCTCCACCCTGACAGAACACCACCCATATGACCTCCACCCTGACAGAACACCACCCGTATGACCTCCACCCTGACAGAACACCACCCATATGACCTCCACCCTGACAGAACACCACCCATATGACCTCCACCCTGACAGAACACCACCCATATGACCTCCACCCTGACAGAACACCACCCATATGACCTCCACCCTGACAGAACACCACCCATATGACCTCCACCCTGACAGAACACCACCCATATGACCTCCACCCTGACAGAACACCACCCGTATGACCTCCACCCTGACAGAACACCACCCGTATGACCTCCACCCTGACAGAACACCACCCGTATGACCTCCACCCTGACAGAACACCACCTGTATGACCTCCATCCTGACAGAACACCACCTGTATGACCTCCACCCTGACAGAACACCACCCGTATGACCTCCACCCTGACAGAACACCACCCATATGACCTCCACCCTGACAGAACACCACCCTGACAGAACACCACCCATATGACCTCCACCCTGACAGAACACCACCCATATGAGCTCCACCCTGACAGAACACCACCCGTATGACCTCCACCCTGACAGAACACCACCTGTATGACCTCCACCCTGACAGAACACCACCCGTATGACCTCCACCCTGACAGAACACCACCCATATGACCTCCATCCTGACAGAACACCACCCATATGACCTCCACCCTGACAGAACACCACCCTTATGACCTCCATCCTGACAGAACACCACCCATATGACCTCCACCCTGACAGAACACCACCCGTATGACCTCCACCCTGACAGAACACCACCTGTATGACCTCCATCCTGACAGAACACCACCTGTATGACCTCCACCCTGACAGAACACCACCCGTATGACCTCCACCCTGACAGAACACCACCCGTATGACCTGCACCCTGACAGAACACCACCCGTATGACCTCCATCCTGACAGAACACCACCTGTATGACCTCCACCCTGACAGAACACCACCCTTCCTGAAAGCTGTTGCGTAACAGCCTTTAGGTTCAGGTATTCGTCCCAGGAACATGATGTGAGCAGCAAATACTCAGTTACACACTTTATGGTCAATATTTCACTCGTCTAACATTCATTTGTGTATTTGTTGTCAGATAGAAGTTAACGCATGTTGTCTGTTCTCTTATGAATATTATTTTAGTTTCATATGATCATAGATTCTATAAAGAGAAACTAATCTCTCACTCAGCTTTGAAGAAATGTTTACAGATCTCCGGTTTATCTTATTTTTATTTTGTTGCTGCAATAAGAGCTTCAGACAAATTCCTCAAGTGTGTTCCGTGTCTTGTGGAGCGGACGAGTCTGTAAATATTAACATGTGAACGTGTAAATATTAACATGTGACGTGTAAATATTAACATGTGAACGTGTAAATATTAACATGTGACGTGTAAATATTAACATGTGACGTGTAAATATTAACATGTGAACGTGTAAATATTAACATGTGACGTGTAAATATTAACATGTGACGTGTAAATATTAACATGTGAACGTGTAAATATTAACATGTGACGTGTAAATATTAACATGTGAACGTGTAAATATTAACATGTGACGTGTAAATATTAACATGTGACGTGTTTATTCTCCACGCAGAGCGTTCAGCATGAGAACACCTACCGGAACCCTCGGGCCAAGCACTGCTACGGGGAGAGTCCCCCAGAGCTGCTCCCCGTGTGACACGCTGCTCGTCGCCACGGCAACGGAGAGAGATGAGCTAACGAACCGCTCGCGATGGCGACGGTTTTGCGTTCTCGAGGCGGAGAGACGGGGACGCCGACCGGACGCCATTTTATTATTTACACTTCATAAGTGCACAGAGCGCCCGGCGCTAACGTCGCTAACCGGCTAACGTCACACGGCGGGCTTCATTTAACGGTTATCTCATGTTTTATTAATGCAGTAAAGAAGGTGTCGGTCATTCTGTCTAGTGCATGCGTATGAAACTTTTTAATAAAACTGTAAAATTTAATGAGTTTCTGCTTTTTAAATGTTATATAATTTCATTCGTATGAACCGTGGTCAGAGGATTATGTGATGGTATCCAAAGTAAAGTTGACATAAGTATTTAGCCTGCAGATAATCCTGTGTTCTGAACAGCGCTCAGAGAATCGCTCCTCTAATTATTTTATCTTATTGTCTTATCTTATTATTGTGATAACTTTCAGCTCCTGCCATCATGAGCAGTTTTGACCCTTCTTATGACGAGGCAGCGGTTCTGGTTCTACGTGCGCTCCAGGAGGAAGAACCGGGTCAACCGGGCCGCGTGGGCGAGCATCAATACATTTATCAGACAGTCAGGAGCGTGTGAAGTTATTATCCACCGACTGAACATTCTGCGGTATGAAAGTCTACAAACTCACTAACCGGGTTCCCTCAGTTCTGGTGTATATTTGGAGGGCTTTTCTCCCATCAACCGTGACCAATTATCTTCAACGGTTTCTACTTCGAACACGTCTACCTGTCTCTTGGACCCCATCCCGACGAGGCTGCTTAAAGACGTTTTGCCTTTAATTGGCGGCTCTCTATTAGATATGATCAATGTGTCTCTGCTAACAGGCCACGTACCACACTCCTTCAAAGTGGCTGTTATTAAACCTCTCCTGAAGAAGCCCACTCTGGATCCAGAGGTGTTGGCTAACTACAGACCGATCTCTAACCTCCCCTTCCTCTCCAAGATCCTTGAGAAAGTGGTCGCAAATCAGTTGTGCGACTTTCTACATCATAATAGTTTATTTGAGAAATTTCAATCAGGATTTAGAAAACACCACAGCACCGAGACAGCACTGGTGAAAATTACAAATGACCTCTTAATGGCAGCAGATAAAGGACTCCTCTCTGTACTGGTCTTGTTAGACCTTAGTGCTGCATTCGACACCATTGACCATGACATCCTGTTACAGAGACTGGAGCAGTCGATTGGCATTTCAGGCACGGCACTAATTTGGTTTAAATCCTATTTATCAGATCGATCTCAGTTTGTATTTATAAACGATGACGCCTCGATAACCACTAACGTTAATCACGGAGTTCCACAAGGTTCTGTGCTTGGACCAATTTTATTTACCTTATACATGCTTCCTTTGGGCAATATTATCAGGAAACACTCCATAAACTTTCATTGTTATGCAGATGATACTCAACTATATTTATCGATAAAACCAAAGGAGAGCAACCAACTCGGTAAAATTCAAGCATGTCTTAAAGACATAAAAACATGGATGACCTGCAATTTCTTGATGTTAAACTCAGACAAAACCGAAGTAATTTTAATCGGCCCTGAGCACCTCAGAGATCAATTATCTGGTGATGTGGATTCTGTAGACGGCATTGCCCTGGCATCCAACACCACTGTAAAGAATCTTGGCGTTATCTTTGATCGACTTGTCCTTTAACTCCCACGTAAAGCAAATCTCAAGGACTGCATTCTTTCATCTACGTAATATTTCAAAAATCAGGCACATCTTGTCTCAAAAGATGCAGAAAAATTGGTTCACGTTCGTTACTTGAGACTGGATTACTGCAACTCCTTATTATCAGGCTGCTCTAATAAGTCTCTTAGGTCCCTCCAGTTGATCCAGAATGCTGCAGCTCGTGTTCTCACTAAAACTAAGAAAAGAGATCACATCACTCCTGCACTAGCTGCTCTGCACTGGCTCCCAGTAAAATCAAGAATCACTTTTAAAATTCTTCTCTTAACGTACAAAGCCTTGATTGGTGATGCTCCATCATATCTTAAGGAGCTTGTAGTACCATATTGCCCCACTAGAGCTACGCTCACTAAATGCGGGACTACTTGTAGTTCCTAGAGTCTTAAAAAGTAGAATGGGAGCCAGAGCCTTTAGTTATCAAGCTCCTCTTCTATGGAACCAGCTTCCAATTTCAGTCCGGGAGGCAGACACAGTCACCTCGTTTAAGAGTCGACTGAAGACCTTCCTCTTTGACAGAGCTTATAGTTAGGGCTGAATCAGGTTCACCTGATCCAGCCCCTTGATATGCTGCTATAGGCTTATAGCTGCCGGGGGACGTTTTAGGATGCACTGAGTACCTATCTCCTCTTTTTTCTCTCCTTAAGGATGAATTTTCATCTCTCAATCACACGTTACTAACTCTGCTTTCTCCCCGGAGTCCTTTTGACTTCACGTCTCATGGGGTCATTGGACCCTATGAGACGGCATAGATCCTATCTGCTGATGGATCATCGAGGTCTGGGTCGTGGAATTCCTGCTCCTGACTACGCCACTGTCCTGTTGAGACTCCGCCTACTGTTGAGACTCCACCCACTCCTCCTCCCCACCGCCATCTGCCTGATGGATCGTGGAGGCCTCCATCGTGGAATATGCCTACTATGAACTATTCATCCACTCTGTCATATTCATTGAATGTATTTTAACTCTAAATCTGTCCTTCTGGTCACATTACATCTATTGTTCTGTCCATCCTGGAGAGGGATCCTCCTCTGTTGCTCTCCTCCAGGTTTCTTCCCTTTTTTCCCCCCTGAAGGGTTATTTGGGAGTTTTTCCTGGTCCGATGTGAGGTTTTGGGGCAGGGATGTCTATGTGTACAGATTGTAAAGCACTCCGAGACAAATTTGTAATTTGTGAAATTGGGCTATACAAATAAACTGAATTGAAACTGAATTGGTCCAACATTTGGACCTTCAGACTCAGAACCTTGAAACATTGAAAACTGAATATTAATTGATGGCTCAATGTAAGGCGGGGGGGGGGGGGGCATTAATCTCTGGAGCTGTGTGTGTGTGTGTGTGTTGACTTCCCTGAGTCCATCTGTCCTCTCAGCCCGGTGATTGCAGCCCGGCCCGTGTGTCTGTGTGGGCGGTTCTGATCAGCTCGAGGGAACTAGAACCATCCATCACCGAGCAGCCAACTGTCGTCATTAGGAGACGAACTGGAGCTCTTTTAATTTGCCCCTTTGGCAACTTGATTAATTACGTCACATGGAACGAGGAGCTCATAACTCATTCATTTATTATGCTGCTGCTTTTTATTTCTTTAAGCAAGAGCTCGGACATCTGAGAGAAACACTCAATGTTTCGTCCTCGTTGTGAACGGCTGAAAAAAATGTCTAAAATCTCAAAACGTCTCAAGTCTTCAGAGAGAGAGAGGAAGCCTCAGTGAGGCGGGAGGAGAGTTGGCACGTTGCCATAGCAACGCTGCTGGAAGACGGAGCTGTGCTTTAAAGATGATATGAGTTCCGGTCGGTCGGGTCGGTCACTTTGTGGAACGTTCTCCCTGCTGCATCTCCGGAGCTCAGCCACAGGGTCTTTGGCTTCTTCTTTACTCCCACCAAGGCACCAAGAATCTTCATCAAGACTCTTCATCAAGGCTCTTCATCAAGGTTCTTCATCAAGACCCTTTATCAAGGTTCTTCATCAAGGCTCTTCATCAAGGTTCTTTATCAAGACTCTTCATCAACTCTTCATCAAGGTTCTTCATCAAGGCTCTTCATCAAGGTTCTTTATCAAGACTCTTCATCAAGGCTCTTCATCAAGGCCTCAAGTCTGTCTCTGAGCTCATTGGTTCCTTCAACCTCATGATTCTCATTGGCTCTGCCTTCACTGAGCTGTACGGTCTCATAGAGACAGGTTATAAGGTCTCATAGAGACAGGTTATAAGGCCTCATAGAGACAGCTTATAAGGCCTCATAGAGACAGGTTATAAGGTCTCATAGAGACAGGTTATAAGGCCTCATAGACAGCTTATAAGGCCTCATAGAGACAGGTTATAAGGTCTCATAGAGACAGGTTATAAGGTCTCAGAGACAGGTTATAAGGTATCAGAGACAGGTTATAAGGTCTAATAGAGACAGGTTGTAATGAGTTCAATATGAGCAGCGGCTCTGAAGACTTATGACCATGTGAGATTTCAGAATTTAAAAAATAAATACATTTGCAAACATTTCCTCGCCCAGCAGCGCCGACCCGACTTCCTCCTCTGGGGCCCGGCCCGTCTTCCTCCTCTGGGGTCCGGCCCGTCTTCCTCCTCTGGGGTCCGGTCCGACCCGTCTTCCTCCTCTGGGGTCCGACCCGTCTTCCTCCTCTGGGGTCCGGTCCGACCCGTCTTCCTCCTCTGGGGTTCTGCCGGTTCTCACGCTGAAGTCCTGAAACTCTTTTCTGTAACGACGGAATGCAAACAGACGAGGCATTTTAAAAAGTCTTTATTATTTTTCTTATCATGTTTGACGCTTGAAGCAGAATCAGGACCGCGGCCTCCAGCCCGAGGCGCGCGGCTTTCGGGTCGCATTTCTTTCTTGATATTTGACCTCCGACATTAACAGAGGCGCTGCTTTCCCATGATGCATTATGGCAAGGTGCAACACACACATTGAACACACACACACACAGCCACACACACACACAGACAGCCACACACACACACCTGCAGACAGCCACACACACCTGCAGACAGCCACACACACACACACAGACAGCCACACACACACACCTGCAGACAGCCACACACACACACACACACAGACAGCCACACACACACACACACCTGCAGACAGCCACACACACACACACACACACACAGAGACAGCCACACACAGAGACAGCCACACACACACACACACACAGAGACAGCCACATACACACACAGAGACAGCCACACACACACACAGAGACAGCCACACACACACACAGACAGCCACACACACACAGAGACAGCCACACACACACACAGAGACAGCCACATACACACACAGACAGCCACACACACACAGAGACAGCCACACACACACACAGAGACAGCCACACACACACACAGAGACAGCCACACACACACACAGAGACAGCCACATACACACACAGACAGCCACACACACACAGAGACAGCCACACACACACACACACAGAGACAGCCACACACACACACACAGAGACAGCCACACACACAGAGATAGCCACACACACAGAGCCACACACACACACACACACAGACAGCCACACACACACACACACACACACACACACACACACACACACACACACACACACACACACACACACACACACACACACACACACACACACACACACACAGAGACAGCCACACACACACACACACACACCTGCAGACAGCACAAGAGGAACACAGGGTTGTTACTTACAGCTGTCACTCCTAGACCTGCAGAACATCCACCGCTCAACTTCAACCTACAGGGTCCCTTTGGATCGCTATTCACTCCTCCTCCTCTTATTCCTCCTCCTCTTCCTCCTCTGCTCCTCTTCAAAACTTTGCTCGTGCCAACGATGCTATAACGAGTCCAGTGGCAGCTAGCGGTATCATTTGAGTCGGGCACATTTCTAAAGCCCTCTTGTGATTTCTACGACTCGGTTTCTCCGTTTGACGCCGTTTTTAAAGATGTTTTTAAGACCCGTACCGAGGAGGAAAGGGTCAACATGTCAGGCAGCTTGTTTACCAACAAACCACCAGCAATGCTGGGGGGGAAGGACCTCATGATGTCATCCCCAAACCGCTGACTCAGGGATTTAGGACCACACACACACACACACACACACACAGAGGATCAGGTCTAGAACTGGCGGCGCCGTTGGGTCCGACCCGCTCAGACTGGACGGTTCCACAGTGGCTTGTTTTTACTACACTGAACGGAGCTTCTGAGGAATAAAGCAGAACTAAACAAAGTGGAAGTGCTCAGAGGGAATGAAGCGCAGCTGGAACAACAAACAGGCCCAAAGTGAAGCAACACCCACGTATTCAACGGGTCCGGGTCTCGGACCCTCAACACCCAGAGGACATCTCCACTTCATCACCAGAAGCTTTGAAATCGTCCCGTTATGCGACCGATGTGTAATTTATGTCAATTCCCGTTTAGTTTGTACAGAAGTGACGGATCTGAGGACGTGACTACGCACTGGAGTCGGGGGGCTGAACCCAAGCAGAGCGAAGGTCACCCCCCCGACCCGCGTGGCGAGAGAGCCCGGCGACCGCCAGTGAGACACGTGGAATGTGTTTGTCCCTTTGTCCAATCAGCACGTTGGGAATGAAGCCGGAGGAACGCCGGCCAGTCAGGACGGCGGGAAGCAACAGGAACGAGAAGCAGGAAGCAGCGAGGAGGCGGCTGGGACTCGACTACGGTGGCTGGGAGGGGTCATCTCACGCCTCAGACCTCATTCTATCGTTAACCATGACGTCACCGGTTCACTGCGTGTCCCCGTTTGCATTTTGACTCGTCCCACAAAGAGAGAGAGAAAATACTGAGAAGGAGGTGTAAACAAAATGTCAAATTTGGCAACGTTATAATTTTGGGGTCTCGTGGCGCGGAACGCAGACAGCTTAAAACATCGTTCAGGATGCAATGGCAAAACGCTTACAATTGATATCGGAATTTTCTTGGTCATATATCTAAAACGCAAAAGGAATATGTAAGACCTTTTTATACAAGTAGACACAATTTAAAAAATGACTGCCACACATTAAAAAGGAAGAGAGTCCTTTGTCACCGAAAAGCAAAGAGTATGTCGGGCTAGACACGGAGCGTCGGGCCGGAGAAGGAAGAGTTCAACTGGAATGTTGCTAGGGGTCGTTGCTAGGCAGGCCTCAGGCGGAACACTGTCACTGAGAGGCTGTGACTGGCCCCGCCCACCCCCCAGCCAATGGAACGTCCTGAATTGGAGCGGTTGGGGTCCCTAAATGGCAATGTTGGACATTTGCTCTTCGAGTTTGATGATTCTCTTCTCCTGACTGCTCACCAGGTCCTTCAGAGATTTGATTTCTTTCAGGATCTCCTCCAGCTTGGCCTCAGATTTCTGTGGGAGACACGAGACACAGTTGAGCCCTTTTGTCTCGTTTGTAGTCACTGCCCTGACCTCTGACCCCTAACAGAGCGCCGTCACGACGCCCACAGGACACTTCCTGGATCAGAACCCACGGCCCGGTGCTCGGATCGGAGGCTCATGGGCCCCCAGGGGGCGGCGAGGGGGCGGAGCAACATCGACCAACCGGCAGCAAGCTGCCGACTCCCAACACACACGTCTGTGTGAGCGGCATTAATGAGGGGAATAAATATTAGGAGCACTTGTTGTTCATCACGTGAAGGACGTTTGGTGGGTCGACAATTATTAATAATCAGAAAAAAGAAAACACTTAAATATATGTAAAACACACAAATGTTCAACGAGACATCCACACGCGACTGTTACTGCTTGATTTTGACTGATCAATAAATGATCAATAATCGAATGACTCATCGTTTGAAGATCGATGAAACGTAAACATTCCCAGCCACCGCTCCTCAGCAGAGGGCGTGGCTACTTCCCCTCACGAGACGGGGAACTGAACCAGCTGCATCACGATGTCCACTTAAAATGTAGCATTTTGTTATATTCTGACATTTTATTGAGAAAACGCTACTTTGAGAACATAGTTTGACATTTTAAATATATATTGTGTTGCGTCCCTCATCCAAAAGGCCCTCTGCGTCGTGTGATCGAGGCTTCACATCGCCGCTCCACTCGGATCCGGTGACTTGGAGATCTCGGAGGAAGCGATACTCACAATTGACGGAGTCGGGGAGGCGGCCTTGTTGGCGGGGCTCGAGTTCTCCGTGTTCTTGGAGTCCAGGATGTTCTTCTTGACCACCTTGAACTCGCGGTTCTTGCTCGGGGCGTAGCCGTTCTTGAGGGAGATGAGGATCGGGTCTCCGTTCTTGCCGTCCAGCCACTCCTCGGCCTCCAGGGCGTGGTCGGGTCCAGACGTGTCGGGGTACAAGTCGTCCTGGAAGAGGTCCGACTGACGAGAAAGAGACGAGTCGTCAGGAAAAGCACGACTTGTCGGCTGCAGACCAGAGGTCAGAGGTCAGGCTGTGGGGACGCTCACCTTCCTGGGGACGGTCATCACGATGGGCTCGCACTTCCTCTCATGCAGCTTGTAGAACCTGCCGACAGACACAAGAATGACTCGCACTTCAAAGGCCACAGAGAGTGTTTCAGTGGTGGCTGTGGCCTGCCCCAGGAGGGCTGCATGATGATGTCGTGATCATGTTCTGCCTCCTAGTGGTGAAGTTAGAAACTACATGTTAGATCCGGCTACAATCCTGAGTTTACCTCGCAATTTCACACTTATTGACATCCAGGCCCCTCTTGGGCATGTAGCCCATGCCCCTCTGGGGCTCCTTGGTGGCAAAGGTGCTGAGGAAGTGAACATACGGAGCCTCGTCTGTGATTTCAAAGTAACGGATGCTGCTATCACCCTGTAAAGAAATAAAGAAGCGTTTCATTTTTGTATTCAGCCTTGTGGAAACTTAACTATCGAGCTTAAAGAAAACCAACCTTCCCACAGAGGTAAACGACGTTGGTGTCGGGGTCGTAGAAGGGCAGCAGCACTCCGTTGCTGGTGTCCATCTCGTTCACCGTCATGGGCTCCTCCATGGTGTCCTGAGGAAAGCAGGAGGAATGACCCGTTGCTCTGGAGCAGGACATGGAGGAGCACTCCACGACACAGGCAGAGGGCTGCTTCATGGTTTTATCTTGAAGAGCTGAGGATAGTGTAGCCGGGCTACAGCTGGGACAACTCAAAGACCTGCGTTTCAGGTGGTTGAGGACAGTGAGCGCATGGAGCAGCTTACCGGGTTCCAGAGGGCCAGCTGCCTCTCGCTCATGCGGCTGAAGCCCGTGGTGAGCACGTTGCCGTTGGACAGGAAGATGGCTCGGATGGGCCGAGCGCCGTCATGCGCCTTCTCCTTCTCCTGGGGAACGGGGTTCAAAGGTCAGCCTGACTGTTATGTCCATGATCTCAGAGTGTACACTCGAGAGGAACACGAGGCACGTTATTCAGATTACAGCAATAAACCGGCAGGTCTCACCCCAGCGAGTGGTATTTAGGTTTTATCCTTAACCCTTGTGTTGCCTTTGGGTCATTTTGACCCGAATCAATGTTTCACCCTCCTGTTACCTTTATATTTACTAACATATTTTACCCTTTGGGTTCAATTTGACGCCAGCAATTAAAACCTCCAGAAAATTATTAGAATTAATATTGTTTTCCAAGTTTAAGTGTGAGGCACTTTATGTTTGTTTGTTGACTACCGAAAGAACACCGACATTAAACATTGAATGGGGTCAAATTAATCCTAAGGCGGGGGGAGGGTGTAATATTGATTCGGGTCAAAATGACCCTAAGGCAACACAAGGGTTAAGGGAGGCCCCTCCCCCATCGTACTGCTCCTTGATTCATATTTACCTCTTTATACAATTAAATATATAGAGATCTTTAAGACAAAACGTCACAACAACCAAATCCTTTGAGCGCCTGCTTACAGCAACGACCCTCTGCTTGCGGGGGTCGATGACCCGGACGGCCTTGTCCTTGCAGGCGGTGCAGATGAGGCTGCCGTTGCGGTTCCAGGTGACGTTGTAGATGACGTCTGGGTGCATGTCCTCCAGGGTGATCATCGCCTCCCCGGTGCCCACGTTCCAGATGACGATCTGGTTGTCGCAACCTGCCGACAGAGAGGTGTCCAGCGGAGCGTCCAATCAGACAACTCGACCGGCCGAAGGCGCGGCCAGGCAGACGGACCGTCGGCAGCTCTTACCTGCACTGAGGAGCACGTTGCGCGCCGTGGGGTGCCACGTGATGATGCCAACGCGCTTGGAGTGGCCCTCCAGGACCACCACCGGCTCAGCCATCGAGGTCACGAGGCCATTCTCGGGGATCTGCCACACCTGTGGGGTCATACACAGGACCGCCGGGTCAGGAACCTCTTCACCCCGGGATTGGACTCAATTAGGAATTCAAAAAGATTATTGGGAATCAGTGGCGGGCCGTGGGCCTGGGGCCTGGGCCTTCAGTGAGGTCCTACACAGTCCCACCCGAATTAATCCACCTCTTATTACTCTCATTATGATGCCATGGCTCTAGACCAGGGCTGCTCAATACCTCGATCGCGGCGTAGTATTGGTAGATCGCATGACATTAAAAAAAATTGGCCCGCCCCCGTCATTTTCTCTATAGCACGTCTTTGTTCATTTATTAAACTAAACAGCCGTCTGATGTTGATCGTATCTACACAACAGCATGTCATTTCTCTCGGCTCTCCGTCTCGCGCGCTGCAGAATGCATCGGGACGGAGAAAAAGAAGAAGAAAAGTCACTTGCACTCGTTTGTTCACTAAACAGGGCATTGTCGCACCCAAAGCAGATTTCAAGTATATGCTCGACCAAATCGACATCTTCTCCTCCTTCCGCCATTGTGGGTTGAAAAAACAGCTTTGTAGTCCGCGAATTAATTCCTTTATCAAATTCAGTTTCCTAGTTCTGAGGTTTTGCATATACCTGTCCATAGGACCCGCCTCTCAATATTGGTAATCCAATCAAAAGACCTGCAGCACTCCGCCTGCTAGCTGCTCCTGTGCCGGTTCCGGGGCCTTCTAGAAGGCCTACAGGAGCCAACTCTAAAGCTGATTGGTTGACACAACATTTTCATTCCCATTCACTTGAAGCTACCAGCGCCCGCAATGTTGATTCTGAAGGCCTAAGGGCAGATGTTAGCCCCCTGGCAACACACGATGGCTGAATATGATTGGATAAAAGATCTAACATAAAGACCAGCCCTCCAAATCTCAACCTGGTGCTGGCAGCAGCGCAACCAAGAGGAACGCTATGAAATTAAGAGAATAACTCTTACTCTGGGAAATAATTGAATACATATTTGTGGGGAAATATATTTAGAAAAAAATATATATTCTGATGATGTTTAGGCCAGCAGAGAAGGCCTTGCTGGCCCTGACGGCCCGCCACTGTTGGGAATCCATCTACCCCACCAACTGTATTACACCACAAACATGTAGTTACCAAAAGGAACCTCGGGGGGGCAGCAGTGACTACGGGTCGAGTCTCATTTAGCAGATTTAGAGAAGGACGCAGCAGCAGGAAGCTGATGAATCAGGTACAACTAGATCACCACTGGGGACAACGGTTGTCTTCATTGTGTTTATTTCACACAACTGTTGAAGTTGCTTCTGGCATTCTGACCAAAAACTTCAGTATTTGCAGATTTGTTCTCATCTGTCGTCTGTTTGACCGTTTCTGGCAACAACTGCGTCTGCATGTTTCATTCAGATTAATTTAGAGCTCCGAAGTGAAGCAGCTCATCTCTGGTGTTTAAGGTCCTTTATTCCCCACATAGCATCCAACCATGGGAGGGTTTGAATGGCACATATTAAACAGCAGAACCGGGCCACGTGCAGCTCGCTTCTTATTGCATGTTGGAGAATGAATGGAGCTGCAGCGCCTTTCTCCCCCTCCGGGGAGGCGGAGCAACCGGCTCAGCGAGGCCTCAACAGGAAGTCGGGACTTCCAGGTGAGGAAGTCGTAGCAGCTAATCTCACTTCACTGCCCAAATAAGGACATGTGAAGGAAAGCACAGCAGCCGCCTCCGTGACCTCCGTGACCTCCGTGACCTCCGCTCAATAAACAGCTCCGTCACCCCGGCTCTGATGCCACCGCGCGGGTCGAGTCCGGCCCAGAGGGCGAGGGCTGCTCCGCCCTGTGCCCTAAGCGCATCGCCTCTCGACTCTCGTCATCATGCAGGTGTGTGTGTGTGTTGCCTTTCGCCCACGAGGAGGTCAGAGGTCAGCTACCATCACGGTGCAGTCCTCGGAGCCGCTGGCGATGACGTGGTCGTTGTGGGGGCACCAGTCGATGTCCAACACCGGGCCGGTGTGACCGCACACCGTGGGGTAGGACTTGTCGATGCGTCCCGTCTGGAAGACAAAGGCAAACAAAGACGTGAGTCTTCCTCAGAGAACGGGCCTGGAGGAAGAGGAGGGAGCGTCTCCTGAAGCGCTACAGTCCACCGGCAAGGTCACGATCAGCCTGAGGAGCACAACGGAGGGTCAGGGGTTAAAGGTTAGGGTGAGGGTTAAGGGTCAGGGGTTAAAGCTTAGGGGTTAAGGGTCAGAGTTAGGGTCCGAGGCAGCAGCACGCCTCCCAACACACAACATCCAGACTCTCGGAGCGCTCTGCCTTCATGTTGGGAACGTGAGGAATGAGAGAGACTAGATCTCATAATTGTAAATCCAGTGTAGAGGCGGTCGGTGGATTAACGCGCAGTTTTCGTAATGTCACTTTAAACCATTTTATTGTATCACAGAAAATAAAGGAAAACTCTTTAACAGAAAATAAACCGTCTCATCTCTAAATGCCTTTCCAGGTTCTAGTGAGGTTCTTAATAGGTTCTGCTTGTTCGGTTCTGCCTGCGTTAAAAATAATTTCCCTTCCGCTCTCTCAAACAAAAACACACCTGCCGGCACTCAGGTGCCGTCTATTTATAAGGTTACGCCCACTGACATTGCATCATCAAAACATGACCAAACAGACAGGTAAACACACACCATATTATGGCTTCTACATCCAGGATTGAGTTACAAGACGTGACCTCAGGACCCCTGAAGCAGCGCTCCGATATTTACGCTGACATTTCATACGCATCCTTCTCTCTTCAGTAGCTCCTGTTTCCGTGTGTCCGCTGCCACAAGGACAGAGACAGGAGAACCTGCCGACGGCTATGAGGCTCTACAACAGATCACCTCCTGCCAGATCATAGTGCAATAACTACAATAATAACTTCATATCCACACTATGTTGATCTGCACTTCACACATTTCATTTACTTACACTACACACATACACACTTCATTTTCATTTACACTACACACATACACACTTTGCATTTTGCACACTGTCTATATTTAATATTTTAATATTTAATTTGTCATTAGTAGTGTATTGTGTATGCATATATGTTGTATAGATACATATATATTTTATATTTTACTTTGTATACTTCTTGTATACATCTTTATCTTTCATCTAGGGCTGCAACTAACGATTATTATGATAATCGATTAATCTGTTGATTATTTTATCGATTAATCGATTAATCGGATAAAAAAACAAAAACACTTTAATTTTCAACCCTTTATTCAAAACAGGGTCCGTACGGTCATGGAAAACCTGGAAAAGTCATGGCATTTTTAAATGGCTATTAGCAGGCCTAGAAAAGTAATTGAAAAAAATAAAATCCCAAAATATTTGGAAAAGTAATGCAAATTTGTTTTATTCAGATGTTAATTTACATGGTATATATACGGTATGCTTTGGAATTCTCATTGTTAGTTTAAATACTATATCTTTTCACTTTGTCACGTATAGACAGTTTTCACAAAATGTTTAATCATGGAAATTTGGTTTAAAGTCATGGAAAGGTCCTGGAGATCCACTGGTCAGCATGGTGATGAACATGGTGATGAACCGTCACAAACAGACTGACAGCTTTCCTCTCCTGAGCAGTGGTCCCCATGTGGCCCCGCCCCCTGAACAATATCAGAGACGCGTTCAGATATTTTTTTTTTTTCACCTGGCCCGCTGCCGTTGAGATTGCAGTGAGACGCGGAAAACATGTGAAGTGGTGCTCTTCGCAATAGAACATCTTTGATGAGACGTGTCCCGATCAGAGCGCACGCGCTGCTCCGCTCCGTTAAATATCTGCACGCGCAGCGCAGCGCACACAGCGAGTGGCGGCGTGGCTTATCTCCGTTGCCTTTCTCCGTGGAAAAATATTTTCCGCTATCCGCCACGGAATAAATAACCACGTTTTCTACGTTATACTCTTGTGGAAATGCCACACACGTCGTGACATGTAGCGCCCTGGTGCCTGGGTTGATAACGTCACCCGGAGGCGCACTTAGCTCCGTGAATGTCTCCGACGACGTGAAGGACTTCCGCATCCAGCGCCACGTGAGCAGCAGCAGCCAATTAGATTCATCAACAGAGGAGCAGCTCAGCGCTGATTGGCTCTCACAACGCAGCGTTCCTTCTCTCCTCTCCCTCCCTCTTGTTTCTCCTGCGCCGCTCTGCGCTCAAATCAACTTTGTTTATACTCCGTGACTTATTGAGCGCCGTAATAATCGCGCGACACAACGAATCGATAATGAAATTCGTTGCCAACTATTTTAATAATCGATTTTTATCGATTTTATCGATTCGTTGTTGCAGCCCTACTTTCATCCCTGTTTTTTATTTTTTATTCTTGTGTGTTTAGTTTATTGGTGCTGCTACTGTTACGACAAATTTCCCCTTGGGGATTAATAAAGTATATATCTATCTATCTATCTGTTTGAATAAAGACAACAGAACTCAGACTCCACATGCAGCGTTCTACAGGTTCAAGAGTTGTGACCTGAATGAAAGGGTTAAACGTGGCGCATGCCAGGCGGTTTGGATCCCCTAAAACCATTTCATTGAACATTGGTTTCCCAGTCCAGAGAAGCACATGACTGCAGCTCAGAGTCTGCAGCTCAGAGTCTGCAGCTCAAAGTCTGCAGCTCAAAGTCTGCAGCTCAAAGTCTGCAGCTCAGAGTCTGCAGCTCAGAGTCTGCTCTCCACCGTGACTGCAGCTCAGCGTCGCCTTCATGTGAAGGAGAGCGTAGCCTTCATGTGAAGGAGAGCGTAGCCTTCATGTGAAGGAGAGCCTTCATGTGAAGGAGAGCGTCGCCTTCATGTGAAGGAGAGCGTAGCCTTCATGTAGAACATGTACACAGACTGATGCCCAGGTGCAGCAGCAGCACACCTGAGTGAACTGAAGCGTCGGCAAAACATCATTTTCAGTTCTATTCTCCTTCAGTGGACGTCAGACTGCCATCTGGTGGGCTCGGGAGGTAGTGCCACATGTTATATTAATTGAAGACACGTTAGCGCGTGCATCCCCTCCTCCTCAGGGAGACTCTGCTGCCACACAGGAGGCTGTTCAACGAGAGACAAAAGCACCAACAACGTTTCTCATCTCATTGGGAAGATGGTGCTCAAGTTTATTTTACCAAATTACAAAACAAAAGGTTGAGAACGACACTTCCTGCACACAGGAAAACATGACTGGGTATCAACACTGAGGCCACTAAAGTAAAGCAGAGGGTGGATGTTAAACGCCATCAGACACGACCCACGTGGCCAGTTACACAATGTTCACTCGCCTCCTATGATGCTGTAAAGTAGCACCCAGTGTGAGGGCTGAGGAACAGGGAGGAGACCAGGGCGTGAGCACCGTCACCACCAACAGGCAGTTCCTCCTGAAGCTCGGAGAGCAACGCGCTCACCCCACGGCGAGGGCTCGACTTCTCCTGCTCCGACATGCAGTTACAAGAATTTAAATAGAACATTTACGATCAGCAGAAATTCATGTTTTCAATTCCGTTCTTGAAGGAACTCGTCTGACGGCCCAGATGAAGAGCTGCCGGAGCGTTTCCACATCGACTCTCGGAGACGTCTCAGAACGGCCCACACGTCGACTCCGGTTCAGACACGCTGCAGATTCCTGCGCCGAGCTCTGGCGCTCCGGACCAACCAGAGCCCGGCGTTCCTCACATTGCACCTCGGCCCCGCGAGGGTGTCAAATGGAGCACGCACCCCGAGAGGCGCCATGGCCTCACGTCCCATATGGACAGGAGGGAGTTCCAGGGGAAGAAGAGCCGAGTCTCAACATCTGATAACATGAGACAGAGTCCGATCATCGTCCTGTTGCGTACTGACACGTAACAGCTGAACTGAGACCAGCCCAAAGCTGCCCGCATTGCAGAGGGAAGCGTACCTGTGGAGACTCGTTGCATTCTCCCTTCGCTCGCTCTGGAAAAGCAGAACTTCAGGCACAATTGCAAGTCTGTATTTGTCTTGAAATGAGGCATCCGTCCTAAAACATCCAGAACAGCATGTCCCAAGCAGAGCGAGAGACACGCCGACACCAGAGGAGTCGTCTGCAAAGTCACACAATGGACCTGCTGCTGGCCACGGGGAGCTCAGCGGTAGCTCACGTGAGCATGAACACTAATGTCTGGAGCCGTTGGTCCAAGGCCAGTTTGGGGCTCTACAATATTTCTAAAAGAACTTCGAGACGACTTCTACCCCTGACATACCAAGTGAAAACTGTTTTTTTGTATAACAGTTTGTTTATCAGACATTTCAATAAGGGATTTAGTTTATGCTACTATTTATATGCAGTGGTCTACTAGAAGTATATTGTGACAGAGACATGTCATGGCAATCGATTCCCAGATAAGAAACCTCACCGCCACCCGTCCGACTGCTCAAGAGAAAGGAAAGTCATAAAACATTAATTTGACAAAGCCATTTTGAAAAAACTTCCACTGATTTAGCCATTATATAATATATATATAAATAATATATTTGCTCTTGTTCTCGATATCTTGATGTATTGATTAGTAGTCGATCAGAAGTGACCACCATGACTGTCAACAAGACCTTTGTTTACTATGTGCAGCCATTTTAACCTCAGAGGATTCAGGCTCCTCTTATCCAAAAGCTTCTGGGCAGCCAACATTTATCTGGGAGCAGGAAGTTCCACACATGCAGAAACGGCTGCATGGGTTGAACCAGATGCAAAAGAAAGCAGCCAAAAAGGCAACTTTAGGTGTTATAAGACGGACTGGGGAGCGGCTGGCTCCAGGGAGCCGGCGGGAGCTTCTCTTTCAGGACTGAGGACACTTCTCACAACCAAACTACCGGGAGTTATCCACTCATCATCTCTTCAATCTGATATTAATGTTCATTTTACTTCCTGCTGGGATTTTTTGGGATTCCTCCAGTTTTGTAGTCAGACTTCCGGTTTAAATATTGATCCGAACCTCGACTTGCAGGTGAACAGTTCTGTGACACGGACAGGAACATCAAACTTTCACAACACTGCTGAGAAATGGGCCCAAACATACTGAACCAGCCAAGCAGGAAAAGTCTCCATGGCAACCAGCCTCCGGGTTGAGGGAGCGTGAGCAAGAAGTGAAATGGTTTGGTCCAGAAAAAACGGTCAAAAACCCCCACCGACTGAGAGGGGCTGAACTCAGCAGAGTTCACCCAACGAGTCCAGAACCGTCAGAAGGAAAGTCTGACGCCGAGGAAACAACCAGTTGCATAGCAACAAGCAAGGCAGCAGAGACGAGTCACGCAGCAATAGATACAAAGATTAAGATCGAAACGCACAAAAAAATAGATGAACGACGTCCCTCAAGGCAAGAGAGGACCTCCTTCAAGCCAGAGACACGCGAGGACCACCAGACGGCTTCACCGGGGGTGAGCGGCAGGAACAGCTCACGACAGACTGAAACGGTATACACTACCGTTCAAAAGTTTGGGATCACTTAGAAATGTCCTTAATTTTTCAAAGAAAAGCATTGTTTTTTTCAATGAAGATAACATTAAATCAATCAGAAATACCCTCTCTACATTGTTAATGTGGTAAATGACTATTCTAGGTGGAAACGTCTGCTTTCTAATGAAATATCTCCATAGGTGTATAGAGGCCCATTTCATCATCACTCCAGTGTTCTAATGGTACATTGTGTTATCGCCTTAGAAGACTAATGGATGATTAGAAAACCCTTGAAAACCCTTGTGCAATTATGTTAGCACAGCTGAAAACTGTTTTGCTGATGAGAGAAGCTATAAAACTGGCCTTCCTTTGAGCTAGTTGATTATCTGGAGCATCACATTTGTGGGTTCGATAAGACTCTCAAAATGGCCAGAAAAAAAGAACTTTCATGTGAAATTCGCCAGTCTATTCTTGTTCTTAGAAATGAAGGCTATTCCATGCGAGAAATTGCAAAGAAACTGAAAATGTCCTCCAGCGGTGTGTACTACTCCCTTCAGAGAACAGCACAAACGGGCTCTAACCAGAGCAGAAAGAGAAGTGGGAGGCCCCGGTGCACAACTCAGCAAGAAGACAAGTACATTAGAGTCTCTAGTTTGAGAAATAGACGCCTCACAGGTCCTCAACTGGCAGCTTCTTTAAATGGTACCAGCAAAACGCCAGTGTCAACGTCGACAGTGAAGAGGCGACTCCGGGATGCTGGCCTTCTAGGCAGAGTGGCAAAGAAAAGCCATATCTGAGACTGGCCAATGAAAAGAAAAGATTGGTATGGGCAAAAGAACACAGGCATTGGACAGAGGAAGATTGGAAAAGGTGTTCTGGACAGATGAATCCAAGTTTGAGGTGTTTGGATCACACAGAAGAACATTTGTGAGACGCAGAACAGGTGAAAAGATGCTGGAAGAGTGCCTGACACCATCTGTCAAGCATGGTGGAGGTCATGTGATGGTCTGGGGCTGCTTTGGTGCTGGTAAAGTGGGAGATTTGTACCAGGTAAAAGGGATTTTAAATAAGGAAGGCTATCACTCCATTTGGCAACGCCATGCCATACCCTGTGGGCAGCGCTTGATTGGAGCCAATGTCCTCCTCCAACAGGACAATGACCCAAAGCACACCTCCACACTGTGCAAGAACTATTGAGGGAAGAAGCAGGCAGCTTGCTGTCTGTAATGGAGTGGCCAGTCACCAGATCTCAACCCCATTGAGCTGTTGTGGGAGCAGCTTGACCGTATGGTCCTCAAGAAGTGCCCATCAAGCCAATCCAACTTGTGGAGGTGCTTCAGGAAGCGTGGGGTGACATTTCAACAGATTACCTCAACAAATTAACAGCTAGAATGCCAAAGGTCTGTAATGCTGTCATTGCTGCAAAAGGAGCATTCTTTGACGAAAGCAAAGTTTGAAGAAAAAAACTAATACTTCAAATACAAATCATTATTTCTAACCTTGTCAATGTCTTGACTATAATTTCTATACATTTTGCAACTCATTTGATGAATAAAAGTGTGAGTTTTCATGGAAAACACGAAATTGTCTGGGTGATCCCAAACTTTTGAACGGTAGTGTATATATATATATATATACATACATATATGTATGTGTATATATATATATACATACATATATATATACATATGTATGTATGTGTATATATATACATACATATGTATGTATGTGTATATATATATACATATACATACATATGTATGTATATATATATATACATACATACATATATATGTATGTATGTGTATATATATATTTACACATACATATATATATATATGTATACACATATATATACATATATATATATATATGTATGTGTATATATACATATACATATATATATTAGTGCTGTGAAAAATAACGCGTTATGATTAAATTACAGGATTAATTATACATATATATTAATTATATGTGTATAAATGTATAAATCCGTCTTTTGTCATAAATCTTTATGTTCTCACAAAAATATACCGAGAATATCGGTAATATGTGATTAATCATGATTAATCCACAGAAACCTGTGATTAGTTTGATTAAAATTTTTAATCGTTTCACAGCCCTAATATATATATATATATATATATTATATATAGAGAGAGAGAGAGAGAGAGAAAGACAGAGAAAGTACAAATACCTATACAGATAAATAGAACTGTATATTTCTGATACTATCTAGGAGGTCATACGATTAATTGCAGATAGAATCTAAAAAAAGTCCACTGTTTACTATTACTACTACAACAACAACAACAACTACTATTACAACAACTACAACTGTTACAACTATTAGTACTACAACTACTACTATTACTACAACAACTACAACTGTTACTACTACTACAACTATTACTACTATTACTACACCTATTAGTACTACTACAACAACTATTAGTACTACTACTATTACTACTACAACAACAACTATTAGTACTACTACTACAACTGTTAGTACTACTACTCCTAGTAGTACTGCTACTCCTACTCCTACTACTCCTAGTAGTACTGCTACTACTCCTACTCCTAGTAGTACTGCTACTCCTACTACTCCTAGTAGTACTGCTACTCCCACTCCTACTACTCCTAGTAGTACTGCTACTCCTACTACTCCTAGTAGTACTGCTACTCCCACTACTCCTAGTAGTACTGCTACTCCCACTCCTACTACTCCTAGTAGTACTGCTACTCCTACTACTCCTAGTAGTACTGCTACTCCTACTCCTACTACTCCTAGTACTGCTACTCCACTCCTACTCCCAGTAGTACTGCTACTCCTACTCCTACTACTCCTAGTAGTACTGCTACTCCCACTCCTACTACTCCTAGTAGTACTGCTACTCCTACTCCTACTACTCCTAGTAGTACTGCTACTCCCACTCCTACTACTCCTAGTAGTACTGCTACTCCTACTACTCCTAGTAGTACTGCTACTCCTACTACTCCTAGTAGTACTGCTACTCCTACTCCTACTACTCCTAGTAGTACTGCTACTCCCACTCCTACTACTCCTAGTAGTACTGCTACTCCTACTACTCCTAGTAGTACTGCTACTCCTACTCCTACTCCTACTACTCCTAGTAGTACTGCTACTCCCACTCCTACTACTCCTAGTAGTACTGCTACTCCTACTACTCCTAGTAGTACTGCTACTTCTACAATGGCTGTAGTATGAGGAGCAGCTGACATGTTGACTCATCAGTATTCAGGTGTTCCTACAACAGGTGTTTGCCAAGAGGCCGTTGAGCAAGGCTTCCTCGTGGTTGCTGGTGACGATGACTCAGGATCCTGTTTCCAGTCCGTCCTTAAAATGAATCTCAGACACAACATCACCATGAGGCTCATGGCAGCCTCTGGGGGAGGCTTTAGTCCACGCCCCACTGCATGCTGGGATACAGCTCAGCCCACGAAGGATCAACAGAGGAATGAAACAGCATTTTTAGGAAAAAAGAAAAAAGATTGTCGGCCGACCCCAGAAGATGCTGTGTTGGTGCTTTTGTGTGAACAGTAGTGATTTTATAAAATAATTAATCCATCTTTCAGTATTCTTTAAAAGCATTAAAATGACTGAACATATCTTTGTCCAGAACATCTGCATCATAGCTGGAGCGTAGCTCCCAGCTCTGGATTAACGGATGATAAGTACGAGTCAGTAATACTACCACGTTAAAGCAGTGGTTCTAACATGCCGCTGGGAGACGCCGATGACGCCGTGACGCCTGACTTCTACACAGTTCTCTAATCTTGGCCGCTCTTCAGATTTCAGCCTATCCCAGAATTCACATGTGTGCCGACGCTGCACGCAGCAGCCAATGGCAAGGCGGGGAGGAAATGGTCTGGAAGGCTGTCAGGCAGGAGCAGTGAATGACCATATATGGTAAAATCTGCAGTCAGCAGGATTGAGCGGCAGAGGAGGCGGAGGGAAGCGAGCAGGACAGAAAGAGAGCCGGTCATGGAGCCCTCATGAGCCGGAGCACCGCCTCACTGTGCACACGCCCGTTAGCAGCAGCCGAGGCTGAGCACTGGATGAATGGTGCATTGTGGGAACACACACCTGATATCTAACCATCCGGTTCTGAGCAGAGGCAGCACTGGAAGCACCGGCGTGGAACACGCCTTCTACGTCACGGCCGTTTAGGTCTTAAAAAAGAAATGGACAAGAGGAAACGAAAGATGCCAACAACCGACAAAATGACTAACCCACCATCTACATGGGCAATGAAAGACACCGATGGCAAAACCAGGAGCGAGCGCATGGGATTTTAAACAATGGCATGCTTAGATAAATCAAAGAAGGGATATTAACCACAGCAACTGGAATGATTCACTTCTCACTAACCCAGCAGACAAAGAGCATCAGGATGTTTCACTGAACACTCGCTAGCTGCTACTTTCACTCTCACAGCTTCCTTCATATGGAAATCAAGGAATAAATTAAGCATCCTGCTAAGAAATAGAAAGGAGGAGATTGAAAGCACGAGGCAAGGGAATGACACGAGCTGAACGTCTGTCCTCTGGGAGCAGCATCAGGTCGGAGTCACAGGAGCTCACCCCGCCACACACATGGCTCCATTGGCTCAGCCCTCCGGACCCAGAGCCACAGCATCACCCTCCACATGGAGAGATGCTCTGCCATACAAGTTTAAATCCATGAAATTAGAAGAAAGAGGAGGTTTCAGAATATAGGGTTAGGGAGCCCTGTTGGGGGGTGGGGAGCTCATCATTTCAATGATTTAACCTCCCGACCCGATTGTGTCAGTTCAACAAAGACAATGCCCAGTCGCACATGGCTTTGTTGTGAAGGGGGGAGGTGCGTCGCCACACTGCCCCTCCCCCCGCCGCCGTGTGGCCGTGACAAAGAGCTGCGCTGGGAGGACGCGTGGGACAAAGGGCCGACAGCTGCCACCGAGACGGGGAGCCGGACGGATGCGCCCTCGCATGGGGACGAACCGTGTGCCTTCAAACTAAATGAGACCGGGTGATTCAACCTGGACGCTTCAGACAGTTTCATCCGCAGAGCCGCCTGAAGCAACGCGTGAGCAGTCGGCAGAGCAGGAGCACTCACATGTGACGTGACCAGGGCTCATGGAGTTAGCTGGACCACTTTCAGGAGACGTCAGGCTTTTCGGTTCCACCGAGCAAGTTTTGCAAAATCATATTGCAACACATCCACAAACGTGAACCTGCTCCAGCGCAGGCTAACTTAAGTTAGCTGGATAGGCTAGCTCCCTTCCTCAGAGACCCTAGTGGTGAAAGAGTGGTATTAGTAGATGAGCGTTTCATCGGGAGAGAGTTCTTCCCGGACACGAGGGTTTGATGTTCTGACGTTTAAAGCAGAAAGTGGTTATTTCTTCCATGGTGGAAATTATAACCCGTTTCCACGGAGTGAAGCCACGCCCCCTCTCCAGCGTGTGAGTGTGGACTCGTCCGATCTGGTGCCACGCTTCCCGTCTAGCCTCCCAGCGGTGAGATGTTCCATCGTTATGGTGCGGAACTCCTCATATCGTCTCCTGCTCGTCACCGGAGAGAAAGAGACATGAAATGAATGCTGTTCCCATGTCTCAACAAGAGACCCTTTACAAGTGGTTTGGTATCAATACATACTTGTCACTGTCCAAAGACTTTTCATAAACAGAACTATTATTCTTAATAAAATGGTATTTCCCTTTCAGCTCGTGTCTCAATACATTGCCTGTTGAATTCAGGAAAACACGAAATCTGAAGGATTAGTCTACGCCTGCCAGCCTGGATGTGGGAACATTTAAAAATCCAGAGTTTAATCTGGCTTGAGGACATAGCCTGAGGTCTGCTCTGCACATAAAGACCTCTCACAACTGTTTCAGTCGAGTAGTGAAAGTAGACCTTGTTCAATAGACACCAATACTGGACCTGGGACCTTCATTCAGGCCCAGAGGAGGGCTGGAGGAGTGAAGCTGGCCACGCCTGCTCCCCCTGTAGTCCTGAATGAGGCGGGGGGAGGTGGAGCTGACGGATCCGGTCCCCCATGCTGATCTCACATGACATGGCAGTCCACCGGTGTACACCAACCGCAGCTCCAGGTTAGATCCCTCAACAATATTGCACTTGTGTCACTCACTATGGGATCTGCAACTTGGCCACGGCATGGAGCTGCCAAACAGAAACTACAACAACCGGCAGGTCAGCACTAGGGCACCCAAGGGCCCCTGGGAGACGTGCCAGAGCCCCCTGTTGGATCTCTAGTGCACCGGAATTACACCAATTATGACAGCAGGGATGAAACCCAAGAGGGAGGGATGAATTCACCCAACCACGTTGTTTACAGCTAAACACTTCCAATGCCGTCTTGCCGAACCCAAAAGTAATTCAAGATGGAGTTGAGCAATTCCTTATATGGAGACAAGGATCAGGAGCCTGCGGCTCCAGCGCTTTTGAGAAGTCCGTGCTGTACACATGAGGGAGTGTGAACCAGCCTGTTGCTCCACATGAAGCCCAAGGCACACCGACAAGAGTCAACAGCTTCCGAGAGGCAAAGTCTTCAATGCTAATTATTATTTACTGAACAAAACATGGGAATGGGTCATGAACCAGAGGAATAAGATCAATCCTCATTTCTTTGTCTTCAACTCACCCAATCTGTTAAGCGTACGTTTACATTCAGCCCAGATCTGATCCCAGAGGCATTCCTTCCCTCTGTCGTCACTGACAATATAATTACATCCCCAGATCTAAAAATATACACACTTCATTTGATCGACTTAAATCATCTGGAAGAAAAACATGACATGCATAACTGCACTAACAAAAAGGTGTCCTCTAAAAAAAGGGTTAGCATTCCACAGTAACACAATGTTTGCAGGATAAAAGACAAACGGTTCAGGTGATGTTGGTTGACCACCAGACAAAATGCAGACCGGCAAACCTAAATGTTTATTTCACCCCACAACTCGTTATATACGGGAGACACGATATTGAGAAGTGTTATTAAAGCAATATTAAACTATTTTAACCAAAGAAAACTCAAACAAACTTTCTGATTTCACCAGCAAGCTACTAAGAGCTGTTTAACGAGTGGAGCGAGGGCTCCTGGCGGCCTGAAGAGGACCAGCCTGACCAATGTGACAGTCAATACCTTGACGTGGTGCAATGAGACTGACCTTTTGAAGAGGAAGAACGAGGAAAGCTCCTCCACCGCTGGCCTCAATGATTAAGGCAACAAACTTGGGGTTGACTGCACAGAAGGAGCTGTCCCATGTGACCCGTGACACCCGGATATCATCGTAGCATTGGTCATTTTTTGCCGCCTGGCCAAAGACGTGACGGAATTTGCTCTGCCGTACAACTCGTTTCATATCTGTGGAAAGAGGAGAGGATGATTTAACACAATGAATACAGAGAGAGACTTAAATCAGACTTGAGAACATAGGCATCCCCAAACGGATCATGTTGCAGAGCAACGACCCGCGGCTACTTGATGCTTGATTTTGTTAACTTGAAAAAATCAAGTGAGGAGGTGCCTGGCAATTTGACAAAGCAGAGATTCTTGATTGTTCTGTTATTATTGATTTCAGGAAATGTCCAGCCTAATCCTGGCCCTGTTGATATTACACAATGTAATAGCAAGGAAGCTTCATGTTTTAACACTCCTGCTGATTTTAAAGCAAGGGCTGGTCTAGGTTTTATTCATTTGAATGTACGCAGCTTAATTGCCAAACTTGATATTATCCGCATTTGGGCAAGCTCAACTGATGCAGATGTTATTGTTATATCTGAATCTTGGTTGAGTAAATCTGTTATGGACAAGGATGTCAATATTGATGGGTATACTGTTTATAGAACTGATCGACCTAATAGGGGAGGTGGAATTGCTATTTTTATAAAAAGTAAGTTTCATGTAAAGGTGCTACTCTCTAAATCAGTGAGCAAACAATTTCAAATGTTGGCTCTTGATCTGGAGGTATCTAAAAGGCTTCATATTACTGTTGTTGGTTGCTATAGGACACCATCAGCAGTCAGTGAAGCTCTTCCCTCTTTAATGCAACTCATATCAGGATTACATTTTAATGAAATTGTTTTGATTGGTGACTTCAATTGGAACTGGTTAAAACCAGTGTCTGATCATTTTAGGGCACAATGTGATTCACTAAATCTTTTCCAGATTGTTGACATGCCCACTAGACCGAATCTTAAATGTCCTGAAAAATCTTCTTTGATCGATCTTATTATAACTAATGTCCCCCATAAATATTCTCCTGCCAGTATTTTCGCAAATGACATTAGCGATCATTGTGTTATTGCCACAGTTAGATGTACAAAAATTCCCAAAACTAAGCCACGTATCATCATAAAGCGAAATATGAATCATTTTGTGGAACAAGGGTTTCTTCATGATCTCTTTTTCTCTGACTGGGAACGAATTAACCTCATTGGTGATGTTGAAAGTGCATGGAAATTCTTTTATGATGGTTTTATTGGAATTATTGACAAGCATGCTCCTTTCAAAAAATGCAGGATAAAAGGCCGTGATACTCCATGGTTCAGTTCAGATTTATCCAAGATGCTACATGAGCGGAATGTGGCTTGGGCCAAAGCAAGGGGTTCTGGTCTGGAGTCAGATTGGCTGCTTTTTAGGCAACTGCGCAATGCTTGTACAGTTGCAATTAAAAAAGCTAAAGCTGAGCATTTTTTAAGTGAAACGTCAAACAACCTCAACAATCCAAGACTGTTTTGGAGGACAATAAAATCCTTATCTGGAAGTAGAAATGGTATTGAGCTTCCCGCTTGCATTGTCAAGGACTCTAATGACATCTCTGACAAAGCCATCATGCTGGACTGTTTTAATGAGCACTTCATTGCCTCTGGTTCCCTGTTTGACACTCTAAACCATCCACATGAGAAATCCTCTGCTTGTTTGGGTCGACAGGAAACTGTTGGTGAGTCTTTCAGTTTTAAGCCTGTTACTGTTACTGAAGTGCACAAAGCCCTTAAACTTTTAGACACAAGAAAACCGGCAGGTCCGGATAACCTAGAACCATATTTTTTTAAGTTAGCTGCTGATTTTATTGCACCCCCTTTAACATATATTTGTAATCTTTCCTTACTTTCAAACGAAATTCCCCTTATATGGAAGTCTGCCTTTGTTCTCCCCCTGTTAAAAGGAGGAGACCCCACACTTTAAAATAATTACAGGCCTATCTCCAAACTGTCTGTTTTAGCTAAGACACTAGAATCCCTTGTGAGTGAGCAACTTAAGGAGTTTTTAATCATAAACAATATTTTATCTGTCTATCAATCAGGTTTTAGAAAAAAACATAGTACAACCACAGCAGCGCTAAAGGTAGAAAATGATTTTATTGAATCTTTGGACAATAAACAACACTGTGCAGCCCTTTTTATTGATTTGTCCAAGGCTTTCGACACTGTCGATCATGCAGTAATGAAGCAGAGACTTCTTACTATTGGACTGTCAAAACATACTGTCTGTTGGTTTGAAAATTATTTATCAAACCGATCACAGTGTGTACAGGCTGAAGGCATCACCTCGAGTTCTCTTGATATAATAAAAGGTGTGCCACAGGGTTCAGTCCTTGGACCACTTTTATTCACAATTTATATTAACAGTATCGGTCAAAATGTGCCAAATGCCAATTTTCACTTTTATGCAGACGATACTGTCATTTACTGTTTGCTCCTACACAGCATCAGGCTCTCTTACACTTACAAACAGCCTTCGATACTGTGCAACACTCTTTTAATGAGTTGAAATTATTGTTGAATCCTGATAAAACGAAGTTGATGATGTTTACAAACTCAAAAACAAAGCCATTAAACCTTCCAGCTATGATTTCATTTCAGGGCAATGTGATTGGGTCTGTATCATCATATAAATACCTGGGATTCTTGATTGATGACTCTCTCTTTTAAACCTCACATTCAGCAACTTGTGAAGAAGTTGAAAGTGAGGCTGGGTTTCTATTTCCGAAATAAGTCTTGCTTTTCTTTGAATGCTAAAAAGAGACTTGTTGCTGCTACTTTTATGCCTGTGATTGATTATGGTGATGTCTTATATATGCATGCATCTTCTCAATGTCTCCACTCCTTAGATACTGTCTACCATGGAGCATTGAGGTTCATCACTAATCTTAAGGCTCTGACTCACCATTGCTCCCTGTATGCGAGGGTTGGTTGGACCCCTCTGTCCATCCGTAGACAAAATCATTGGCATGTCCTTATTTATAAGGCTATTCTCCACGACTTTCATCGTATCTTTGGACGCTAATTCAGCTGAAAACCCTGGAAGCTACCATCTTCGCTCTGTGACCTCTGCTCAAGGCCTCCTCTTGCTCTCCGTCCCTCACGTCCGTTTGGAAATGGGGAAAAGAGGTTTTAAGTTTGCTGCTCCTGCGGCTTGGAATGTGCTGCAGACAGACCTGGGTCTCCGGGAGCCGGTCTCCTTAGGTGTTTTTAAAAATAGATTGAAAATATTGGAGGGAAATTCATCTAGCTGTAGATGTTTTATATGACGGAGGTATGTGCTCCTGTGTGAGCTGGGTTGTGTTGGCTTGAGTCTTAGTTTTGGTTTTATTCATGCTGTGATTTTGTTTTTCGTTTTATATATTGTCTGTCACTGTTTTATGTTGTATTGTATGGAACTTTGTGTGACGTGCTGCTGCTGCTGTCTTGGCCAGGACACTCTTGTAAAGGAGATTTTTAATCTCAATGAGGCATTTCCTGGTTAAATAAATTTAAAATAAAATAAAAGAAGAGGATTACCAACTCATCCTGTAGCTTGAGAATATAAATGTGATATTCAATTTTGAAAGCGGGAGGATGACGTGCGAGTCTGATGGTTCAGGGTCATTGCAACGCGCTTTAAAGGAACTACTGGGACAGTTCACCACTCTAAAGGCTTCTCTTGGGTCAGAAACTGGGAATAAAAATAATAATAATAATAATCATTTATTTTATATAGCGCTTCTCAAGGCACCCGAAGTCGCTTTACAGAGTCCAGAAGTCATACACACACAGTCATCCCGGTGGTGGTGAGCTACATCAGTAGCCACAGCTGCCCTGGGGCAGACTGACGGAAGCGTGGCAGCCAATCAGCGCCTACGGCCCCTCCCCCAATCAGCACCTACGGCCCCTCCCCCAATCAGCGCCTACGGCCCCTCCGACCACCACCAACATTCATTCACATCCATATGACCGGGGTGAGGCTGCGGTGCATGTCTTTACGATGGTGGAGGAAACCGGAGGACCCGGAGTAAACCCACGCAGACACGAGGAGAACATGCAAACTCCACACAGAAAGGACCTGGGACGACCGGGACGACCGGGATTCGAACCCAGGGCCTTCTTGCTGTGAGGCGACAGTGCTAACCACTGAGCCACCGTGCTGCCCATATGATATATTCTAGCCAAAAGCAAAGCCAGGTCCCCGAACACTCACTTCTGTCTCCTCAGCCTGTGACCACACAGCAGGCGTCTACATGTGTGCCTCTGTGTCGGAGACACGATGGGAATGAGGACACTTCATCGCAGGGTGCCTTGAAAAGAAGAGGCGACACCTTTTGTGCCATAGCCGGACTTCAACAATCCTGAAACAGTCAGGTGTCGACTAACAGTCTGCTGGGGACTCGGCGATGTCGAGGGAGTCGACCCGTCGGCAGCAGAACGGATGGATCGAGAGGATCGGCATCAGAACCAGAACCCAGCTGGAGAAACCCTCCAGGGACAGAAGTGCGCCGACACTGATGGACCAGATGGCCGCTGCAGTGAAGGACACTTATCTCTTGTTTCTTTTTAAAGAGTGGAGTTTTGGCTGAGGTTGTGATGCTCGTTGTTGTCCCTGGTGTCTAGTTAGCTCCATTGCTAATGAAATGGACAAAACAAATGGGCTTGATGAAATTCTCAATTCTCATTTCACTGCCATTTTCTCTTTATCTTCAGTTTTGCCAAATATAAAACATCTAAAATACAAAAAGGGTTTATATGTGGCGCACTTACAAAGAGCCACTTATACGGAAATATAGGACATAGCCAATAAAAACAGAAACCGACTTGGTAGCTCGTTTGGCTAAAAGCTTCACCAATACAAGAATCAGCTGGCAGACGAGCGCTTTGGAAAAGAAGCTAATTCAAAAGCTACAACGCTCAACACAACAGAGCACTTCCAAAGATGATGGAAAGCTGGCCAGTTTCAGATAAACTAAAAAAGGTCAGAACCAAATGGTCCAATCCAACAGACAACTTGAAGAGCGATGAAAGCTCTTCAGTGGCAGGGTGTCTACAGGAATAAACCAGTGAAATTTAAGACTTTTTAAGACCACGTCTAAATAAAATTTAAGACCTAACGTACGAAGGAAATATACATGAATCTAAATTAATTAATTCAAAGTAAACACACTGATGTCTGTTCAAAATTAACAGTATGGTGTAATGCAAAAGGATAACACAAATGGCATTGCTGTTGTAAATTATATTTATTAATACATTTTCAGAACATTTAAGTCCCATGAACAAATGTCTATAAAATCAAGTAAATATATTTTTATAATACGTGCAACATAGTTCCTTTTGAACAAAAAAATCTATAACATAAATAACATTTCCAGCTGCTTTTAAAATGCAAATATATTTACATAATAGAATGTATGTGTGTGTGAGCGAGTGAGTGAGAGTTCTCATGTCTCTATGTGATGGATGTTTGTGCACAGGTTCATGTCTCCTCCTGAGCTTTTGTGAATATACTAGGAAAACAATCCTTTTCAAACTGTATGAATACAAAAACTTCCAGTTGACATTTGGTCCATTCTCCTGGAAAAAAGAAAGAAAAGGCAGACATTAGCCAAACAACAGTCAACACATCTCTTATGACACCACCACTTCAGATTAATGTCAGACTGGATAAATATGAATGAAAACTATTTTTTACAAATGAAGCAACGTGACCCATCCCTTGAGCCTAGTGAACACTATGGAGACATATTGACAGGTAAACACCACTCTACTACCATTCTAAAACTATTTTTAATTAGTCTAATTAATGTGTAGTGCGCCTATGCATAGCTGTTATTAACTTGACACATGAGTAAAGCTTAACTATATGATACACATATACATGAGGATAGTTAATACATATATATTTATGGCAGACTTACTTTGAGGTGCTGAAGTAGGTCCTGGTGTCACGGCCCATGAGCTCCACAGGATCCTGACTGGACCGGGTCATTTCACCAAGAGCGCACATGAAGTCCAGCTGTCTGCTCGCGGTGGTCTGGTTCAGAGTCTCGTGGAACAGAATGAAGAACGCGCCGCCCTGTTGGACTTCGGTGATGAGCTCTTCGTTTCACGGCGCTGGATTTCCTCCGGTGACCTCCAGCGTTGTAGCGTTGACGTCGTTGCTGGCGGCGGAGCAGCAGCTAGCCCCGCGGGCTGCTGGCGGCCTTCGCTAGTCTCTGTGCTTCTTGCTCTGCACGTGAGATTCCACCGCTGGAAAGTCTCCCGACACATAACGCAGCTTCAGAAGCATTTCACCCACCGTGACCAGAAACACTCGTTCTTTTCAAGCCGTTGTTGAACTTGCATCCCCCATGTTTTCTAAAGTAGCCGATGCTTCACGTTGTAGGGGATTGATGGGACCGAATACGCGGGGCCCCTTTAAGAGAAGGGGCGTGGCCCCGGTGACACCAGAGACACCGCAGAGCGACCGGAGCAAAATACGGACCTGGCGGAACAGATTGCCTCATATTCGTAATTACATGACACCCAAAAAATTTAAGACCAATCCAATCTGAATTTAAGACAATTTAAGACTTTTTAAGGCCTTATTTTTAGGAAAAGCAATTTAAGACTTTTTAAGACTTTTTAATGCCCCGCGGACACCCTGTTCAGTGGTCTTTGTTCCTCAAAGCGTCCTCTCGTCCTCTCGGTTGCACAGCTCCCCCACATGACACACACAGGAAGTGCTTTGGACATGGGTTTCCATTGTGTGAGAGAGACGGAGAGGGAGAGCAAGAAAAGCTCGTATAGCAAGTTTATGACAGGACGAGGATAACAACACAAGCAGGAAGTTCTTCCTGCAGGGATGTGGGCGTGTCCGACAGCCCTCTGTAAAACACATCAGGAATTACAACGCTTCATTTCTCCAGACAAGCCGTGAGCTGAAGGCCTGCTTCAGTGGATGAAGTGTGAGGCTCAATCTTCCCTCATGGAGGATGTTCCAGTTCTCGTATCGTTACATAATAAAGTCTAAATCCTTCTCTCAATGTATCTGGAAAGCCTGATGCACACCAGGAGCAACAGACTGATATCCAACGATTGACAATCTCCAGAGATTCTGGTAGAGACACAAGTTAAAATAGACACAATGAGTTGGTTCTCACAGAAGGTGTTTAACGGGTATGCAACGCTGTTATTGTTGGTTAGCATCTGCTATCAACCCTCTAGCCGCCACAGCTCCCCGTCACGCTGCTGGCGCCGCCGCGTGCTGCAGCATCCAGCCAGAGGCAGGCTGGCCGTGTATCTGACGGCGACAGCGTTCCTGTAGCGTGTGCTTCCCTATGCCATCAGAATGATATATATGGCTTTAGTGCCGCAATAGTCATACAATCAAACTGCCGTCATGAGTTGTTGATGCATTATTGTATGCAAACTAAGCATCGCAAATGTTTGCCAAAGGCTGGACGAGGCAATAACAGGAGTAATGGTGCTTGGGGGAGGGGCTTGGGTAAGAGCCCCAGGGCCCACAGTCCTTCAGCCTGCTAATCACATTAATTTTCCTGGTTTACTTAAGCAAAAAATGAATAAAGACCCTTTAGAAGTAAGATACTGGGGGGAATAGAACATGATTTTGAAGAAATTTGAATTTGGCATAATATGTTAATCTAAATTAAATGTCCAGCAACAAGAGACATAGATGTGTTCAGAAGATGTGCAGAGTCCAAGTTAACTTCAAGCCATGGGACCCGGCTGCAATGGGTCGACTCGGCACCGCAGGAAGAAACTCAAGAGGAAGACAAACATACCTCAACATATTGATCATCATTTCACTGTTTAACTTAAGTTATTTCTCTACATTTGGAATTACTACTTAACCTTGTGAAGAATTGAGCATTGTAGATGTAACATGCAGCACGATGGCGTGGCTACCTCTGACCCAAAGGAAAACAGATGTTTTGGGGGCATAACATTGAACCATTGGATCAGTCAACGTGTTTTCCATGTTGGTAAAAACCGGATGGTCACATATCAAATCGAGTGCAGTCGAGTTTCACGATGATGTCACTGTCTAATTCCCCTTTAAATCAGCTGTTTGTGGTCCGACCCAATCATCTAGGCATTCTTATTGGTGACACACCGAACCACACGGAGCCACCCAGCGCCTCCCGGTCCAACAGAACCAGCTGCCAGACACCCGGTCGTCTCGGCTCTGTTCAGTCGCAGTGGAAGAGGAAAGAGTAAAGAGTTCATCGGTTCATGCAGGAGATCTTCATAGTTTAACAACTCTAGTGTGACTAGCCTTTACAAAACAAGCAGAGGTTCTTGAGGTCAGTCGGCCTGCAGTCGCACGCTGACGTAGCTCCACTAGCATCACGCTCTGGACCGCCACTCTGAAGGAGAGCAGGACCCGCTCCAACATGATAGCTCAATGTGACTCGTCATACAGTCACAGAAACACATCAATATGTCTTTTACAAGACCGCCAAACTGGGAAGTTTAGATATGAAACCTGTACAAAGAGAGGCTTTGCTAGCTCGCTGTACAGAGGGAGGTCGGAGGTCAGGCGGGGTCGGGTCGCAGCGACTATGCAACGCCGGGTCTTTGTGAGAAAGCCTCGTCGGATCCAGACGATCCTTTCAGGGAGAAATCAGCATTTCTTAGTCACTGGATGCTCACCGTGGTTAGCAGCCATTCCAGCTGATACATGTGGCGAGACAGAAGAGGAACAAACAAAGCAAAACATTAGGGGTCATTTCGGCAGGGTCATCATTCATTTGTATACAGTTGGGGAAGTTACCAATTAATACATTTATATCAGGAGAACGGGGCTGGCCGAGGTGCGGAGGAGACTTTAGGCCAATGTGTTGGCACAAGCTAAAGTATGTGCATTTATTAATTTGTTTATAGGCCAACAAATGCACACATTGGCTGTTAGGAGTCAGCGCTGCATTGGATGCAGTTATTGCACATGTTGTAGCCGGTTCAATAAAAAAGGAAAAGTGAAGTCAGGTATTTGTGGTCCTCTGGTTGGACCGACTCCAGCGAGCCGTCCTGCAGCCTTCGGGGACGCAAGAGGAGCAGTGACCCGAGAGGCCACTGGTTCTGATTGGTTCTGCTCAACCCGGCAGAGCCTCAGCTAAACGGCTAACTTCCTGTTAGCTTATGTGCTACCACAGAAAGACCAGGAACTAGAACACACACTAAAAGACTGGCGTCCCTTCTCCTGGACCACAGATACTAGGGATGCACCGATCTGATCGGCGCCGATCCATATCGGCCGATATTACCGTTCTCGGTTTTGATCGGCGTTCTCAAAATGGCCGATCAGATGACATAAAATCTGCGAGAACTATCAGAGACGTTTCAATCGCAGCGCATCGCAATGGAGACGATGCGCCCGGCGAGGGCCGACAGAGGTCAGAGGTCAGAGGGGATCCTCACCACCGAGCGGCTCCCCGTCCCCCGAGTTGAATCTCTGGGTCGACTCAGCCGACTCTCACATGTCTGCCCCTAGAGATGCTCACGCTAAACACATTCCATCGGGAGCTAAGAGGGTTTGATCAAGTTAGCGGAAAGAACCACGTGAAACAACATCCGTTTTTCAAAATAAGATGTCGACAAATCATACACGAACAAATAAAAGTAAACAATGAACTGATTTTGTATCTTTAGAGATCGTTTCTGAGATTTAGCTTAAATTATGCTAACATTAAAACATTGTTACTGTACCAAGGAAGAGTTTCAAAAAATAAGTCAGACTTTTGTATGTTAAAAAAAGTCCTGTAAATAGATTTCCCCAAGAGATCCAGGAAATGAATAATGCAGATGTGTTCCATACATACCTGAAATCCCCATCACTGGCAATCAATCAATTTTAATGTATCAACTAGGAAATTTTTCAAATTAAAAGTCCTAAATGTTTAAAGAAATCTGTAATTTCTTTAATGTTTGAGGTGCTTTATATATGTATTTCCTCATAGTCCTCAGCAATAATGCTACAGAATAAATAGAATGCTTCACTCGACACCGTGATCGGTGATCGGTATTTTCGGATCGGCAGATACTGATTTCAGTGATCGGTATTATCGGTGATCGGCAGATACTGATTTCAATGATCAGTGATCGGCACCAAAAAACCTGATCGGTGCATCTCTAACAGAAATGAAAAAGTGGCATCTTTCAAAATAAAAAGACAACTTCCAAATAACAGGAGGAGCCAAATTTAAAAAGTCGACTGAATCCAGTCAATCAATATTCAGCTTTTATGATCCACTTCCCAAACATTAACTTC
Source organism: Pseudoliparis swirei (assembly GCF_029220125.1). Classification (NCBI taxonomy): domain Eukaryota; kingdom Metazoa; phylum Chordata; class Actinopteri; order Perciformes; family Liparidae; genus Pseudoliparis; species Pseudoliparis swirei. Next base: position 198,167 of record NC_079394.1, read on the forward strand.
AGAATAACCACAGCTCACATTCACATGCAACATGTCAACAGGGCTGTGTGGAGGCAGGAGAGACAGAGAGATGGAGAGAGACAGAGAGAGAGACCTTAGGTCTGTCTCTCTCCTGAGGTTGACAGCTCACTGATGCAGCCGTAACTCAACCAAAAGACTTTGTTGAGTAAACCAGACTAAAGTGGGCCAGCAGACCCTGATGGGACTAAAGGAGGTCTATGGACCGCCTGGGCCAGCAGACCCTGATGGGACTAAAGGAGGTCTATGGACCTCCTGGGCCAGCAGACCCTGATGGGATTAAAGGAGGTCTATGGACCTCCTGGGCCAGCAGACCCTGATGGGATTAAAGGAGGTCTATGGACCTCCTGGGCCAGCAGACCCTGATGGGACTAAAGGAGGTCTATGGACCTCCTGGGCCAGCAGACCCTGATGGGTCTAAAGGAGGTCTATGGACCTCCTGGGCCAGCAGACCCTGATGGGACTAAAGGAGGTCTAAGGACCACCTGGGCCAGCAGACCCTGATGGGACTAAAGGAGGTCTATGGACCGCCTGGGCCAGCAGACCCTGATGGGACTAAAGGAGGTCTATGGACCTCCTGGGCCAGCAGACCCTGATGGGATTAAAGGAGGTCTATGGACCTCCTGGGCCAGCAGACCCTGATGGGACTAAAGGAGGTCTATGGACCTCCTGGGCCAGCAGACCCTGATGGGATTAAAGGAGGTCTATGGACCTCCTGGGCCAGCAGACCCTGATGGGATTAAAGGAGGTCTATGGACCTCCTGGGCCAGCAGACCCTGATGGGACTAAAGGAGGTCTATGGACCTCCTGGGCCAGCAGACCCTGATGGGACTAAAGGAGGTCTAAGGACCTCCTGGGCCAGCAGACCCTGATGGGACTAAAGGAGGTCTATGGACCTCCTGGGCCAGCAGACCCTGGTGGGACTAAAGGAGGTCTATGGACCTCCTGGGCCAGCAGACCCTGATGGGACTAAAGGAGGTCTATGGACCTCCTGGGCCAGCAGACCCTGATGGGATTAAAGGAGGTCTATGGACCTCCTGGGCCAGCAGACCCTGATGGGATTAAAGGAGGTCTATGGACCTCCTGGGCCAGCAGACCCTGATGGGACTAAAGGAGGTCTATGGACCTCCTGGGCCAGCAGACCCTGATGGGATTAAAGGAGGTCTATGGACCTCCTGGGCCAGCAGACCCTGATGGGATTAAAGGAGGTCTATGGACCTCCTGGGCCAGCAGACCCTGATGGGACTAAAGGTCTATGGACCTCCTGGGCCAGCAGACCCTGATGGGACTAAAGGAGGTCTATGGACCTCCTGGGCCAGCAGACCCTGATGGGATTAAAGGTCTATGGACCTCCTGGGCCAGCAGACCCTGATGGGACTAAAGGAGGTCTATGGACCTCCTGGGCCAGCAGACCCTGATGGGATTAAAGGAGGTCTATGGACCTCCTGGGCCAGCAGACCCTGATGGGATTAAAGGAGGTCTATGGACCTCCTGGGCCAGCAGACCCTGATGGGACTAAAGGAGGTCTATGGACCTCCTGGGCCAGCAGACCCTGATGGGACTAAAGGAGGTCTAAGGACCTCCTGGGCCAGCAGACCCTGATGGGATTAAAGGAGGTCTATGGACCTCCTGGGCCAGCAGACCCTGATGGGACTAAAGGAGGTCTATGGACCTCCTGGGCCAGCAGACCCTGGTGGGACTAAAGGAGGTCTATGGACCTCCTGGGCCAGCAGACCCTGATGGGATTAAAGGTCTATGGACCTCCTGGGCCAGCAGACCCTGATGGGACTAAAGGAGGTCTATGGACCTCCTGGGCCAGCAGACCCTGATGGGACTAAAGGAGGTCTATGGACATCCTGGGCCAGCAGACCCTGATGGGTCTAAAGGAGGTCTATGGACCTCCTGGGCCAGCAGACCCTGATGGGACTAAAGGAGGTCTATGGACCTCCTGGGCCAGCAGACCCTGATGGGACTAAAGGAGGTCTACGGACCTCCTGGGCCAGCAGCGCTGATCACTTGTTATTTCAGTGGAGGACAAGAAGGCTCCCACAGAGATCCTCCTGACCTCAGACACCAACAAGTGCTCAACAGCAACGGAGAAGAACCGCCTGGCGCTGCACGCTTCGCCCAGAGCCAGGACCAGAGGTACTCCAGCGTGCGGGAACCTAGCCAGGACTATGACAACCAAACGGTCATGGTCTAAAGGAGGTCTATGGACCTCCTGGGCCAGCAGACCCTGATGGGAGCACGGTGGCTCAGTGGTTAGCACTGTCGCCTCACAGCAAGAAGGCTCTGGGTTCGAATCCCGGTCGTTCCAGGTCCTTTCTGTGTGGAGTTTGCGTGTTCTCCTCGTGTCTGCGTGGGTTTACTCCGGGTCCTCCGGTTTCCCCCACCATCATAAAGACATGCACCGCAGCCTCACCCCGGTTCGTATGGATGTGAATGAATGTTGGTGGTGGGGGAGGGGCCGTAGGCGCTGATTGGGGGAGGGGCCGTAGGCGCTGATTGGCTGCCACGCTTCCGTCAGTCTGCCCCAGGGCAGCTGTGGCTACTGATGTAGCTTACCACCACCGGATGACTGTGTGTGTGACTACTGGACTCTGGACTGTAAAGCGACTTCGAGTGTCTAGAGAAGCGCTATATAAAATAAATGATTATTATTATTATTATTATGGCTTATTCTCTACAGAACAAGAGTGAACTATATAAAACAAGCTGAATCAGCCGTATATCTTTTCACCAACTAGTACGTTGGTTCAAGCCGCCCTCGATGTGAGAGAACATGAAAATCAGCAGCTTCAGGCCAGCGTGACGATGACGTCTCCATCAGTTATTTTAACTACCGGTAAAGATGTGCATGCAGGTATTTCCTTTTCTACTCCAAATGTTTTTATCAAACATGCCGAGTGTAAATACTTATCCTGAAGTGGTATTGCTATATGTGGTGGTGACAGAAAATAGACCCGTTTCTAACAACTGGTTGGACTTTACAGTAAACGAGTCCTCTCCCAGACTTTAAAGGTCAGAGACACTGAAGTAAAGACAAAGACGCTTGATGCGCCGTGCTAATAGACTACAACCACAGGTTTTCAGAAATACTCATGGATCATTTAACAAGAGAACATAGCAGCTGATGCATGTGCATCCCATGTTAACTACCATGTGAAGCTTGATGCCTGAAGCAGAAGAGTATTCCCGTGGTCATCTGTTTCTCAACTTGAGCCAATAGAGTCCAAAGTCGAGCTCAAGTCCGCGGCATGCATGAAGCCCGGGGTGGAAACACGCAATCAGCCCATAAAGCACGGCTGCGCCCTGTTTCAAACCAGTCTTATCTGCTACACCTTTCATTTAGCCACTCCTTTGTTTGTTGGTGCTTGTCGTGATATACCTGCTCTGTGCTTCTTGGGGACCGACAGTCCAGGTCCCTGAACAGGCCAACAACGGTCGCCTCGTACGTCTACAATACAGGGTGTGTGCTGCGAGTCTATTTACAGTATGACTGTGCATGTTCCATAGTGTGACTTTAGAGACCGTGAGTAATGGCTAGCGCGTTGCTCCCCTCGCCACCACCTCTCACCAGTGCTCCCCATACACTGGTATCCTCTTGCCAGCGCGAGACGCCACCTGAATCCCCTTCCTGTGGCCGAGGCCACCATTGTGATCAGATTGCAGCTACATTCCAGTGCTTTCTGCAACAATGAGATAAGATGCTGTTCTTTCACCTTTAGTGACCATGTGGTACGTCCTCCGCTCAGTTCAACTAAACCATTTACACACGGGTGTTTCCAGGAATGTGACTGTATTCTTTATCGGAAACGACCTCTGCAGACACAGGAGCCATGTGGCTCAGGGTCCAACTCAATGCTGGAGAGCACATAGAACCACGTACCAGGTCCAATCACGGTCCTCTCTGCAGGTGAAGGTTAGGCACACTCACCAGTAGGGATGGGTATCGTTTGGGTTTTTTCCGATACCGGTGCTAAACCGGTACTTTTAAAACGATACCGGTGCCTAAACGGATTTTTTTTTTTTAAACGCACAATGAGGACATTAAAAACCTCTGGGCATATTCCCTGTAGAAGCCGTTATCATGGAGCACTGACACACAACGGATATCAGACTGTTAACATCCACAATATATGTTCTCCATTATATGATGTGATATGTATTGTCATGTGCAGACTTTATAGGGTTAATCCTGTCACTGCGTTGATGGGCAAAGAGAACAACCAATCAGAGGGACTGAAGATGACACGTGACAAATAAAGCTTTGCTTCTGACAGCGAGAGTTCCACTGAAACAAAGTGACACCCAACGGTCTTTATTCCTCCGTCATTATATTCCCGGTAACACCGGGTAAACAGCCGGGACCGCTGGACACCAACACATCTGCTAGCAGACTGTCACGCTCGTAGCTCGTGTTAGCTACGAGCTAACGCTAGCTACGAGCTAGTTTAAGCATGGTTATAATGGCTAATTTATTATTTCTTGGGCTACTTTTATGAATGCAAGACTTGCAATCAACGTTACGGTACTAATCTGAGTTCAGGCTGCTCGTCATCATCGGTCTCCCCGTCGCGCCCAGCCTGACCCTAACCCTAACCCTCCTCTCAGAGTTAAATATGAGAGGCTCGCAACCTGCTGACAGGGCGGAGTCACCACAGAAGTTCACAACAATAGTTTTTTTCAATTTCAATCGGCTCAGGCACCGGAAAGAAGCACCGAAATGTGCGTTGCGTTTCGGTCCGGGTAATACCGGTTGTATTGGAACCGGTACCATATTGGCACTGGGTTCCGGTACCCAACCCTACCCACGAGTAGCACGGCAGACACTTAGACGACAGGATTTAACACCAGAAGTAAACAAGGTTTTGCAAACTTCGCATTCCAAAAAAGTAAAACGTGGCAGCTCAGCTTTTAGGCGTGGCCACCAGGAGGGTCAGTCCATGTCTGGATGTTAGTGCTGACACACGGGAGATTTTACTCCGGCACCATAAAGGTCCAGCTACGAGACGCATTCCGATTGACTCACCACAACAATGTCTGAGCCGGGGCTCGAAGCTAACGGAGCTAACGGAGTTTAGCCGGTGGTCGCTCCAGGTGCTCGTCGTCCGTACGGGAGGCGCTACCAGCTCACTCCGTATGAAAGCAGTGAACACGCTCATCACCGACATCATGGCGGAGCACACAGACGCTCGAGAACAACAGATCCACTCCACCCCGCTCAGGGAGACGCAACTCTTCTGTCTCTTTACACATTCAAATACTTGTTCAGAAATATATTAATGTTCTGAATATGATGTTGTTTTGAAAAGAGAACAACTCCTAAACTTTAAATCTTAAAAGTCAAGGTTTAAAAGACTCATTTTAAGTCCTATAAATGACTCCCAGAAGAAGCTCTAGTTCCAGGAGTGTGTGTAGGATTACTTTAGCATCGACAGCAACAGGAACAGACTCTACCAGGTTCTCTTTCCCATCAGCTGATCCACATAACACACAAGAGGAGAAACACAAAACTCAGAAGTATTCCAGCTGGAGGACATGTCCCTCCTCCTGATCCTCCCCTCCCCCAATGAGCACCAACCACGGCTCCATTTCCACAGATGTTGTCAGCTGTGGTGGGAAAGCCCAATGGAATAGATGGTCTTAGTCTGTGTGGATATGTGCAATTACTAAACGGTGAAGCATCACAAAGCTGGAGCAGGCACGTCGGAACAGGAGCGGCTTCAGAAACTCCTCTTGGATTCCAAGCAAACTTATTTAGTGTTTCTGTTAAAACAAGAATGAGTGGCATGTGCTCTTCTCTTCAGCCTCCAGCAAACCAACAAACAACAAGCATATCGATATGAACACACTAACTGTGAGGAAACCCTGATAGTGGAACTCAAAGATCATTAGAAGACTTTCTGCACGGACACAAACTGGTTCCTGACGTTACAGAACGCTCCATTCCACTGAGGTGAAGATAACTAATTGTTGACCAAATGTTTAGCTTATTTCCACGTGATTATTTCAGTAGCTTGATATGAGCACTAACTGTAAAGGGGCGATATCACGCTGCTGAGCTAGTTCTAGCCAGCACGCATTCCTGAGTGCAAACACCACGCCTGTCTGAACCGGTCCTCGTTACCCATGAACAATGACTTCAGACGGCAGCAACAAGCTGGACCTCCAACTACACTGATACACCCACGCAATGTTCTGAACCCCATCGTCACCATCTCCCTGACATGGAACACAGTTGAATAGTTAAACACACTTGTGATTCCACCACAGCGACATCAGCTCGATGCAGCCGAGAGGAACACTCCTTCCCATCAGGCCGACTCCCTCTGCTTCCTGACCCACTTCCTCCCTCTGGCAGAGAGGTCAGGTCCAGAGACCTGGAGCTGCAGTAGAGGTCCATGTGCCTGGAACGGCTAACAGGCCCCAACACAGCGGCAGTGCTGCTGTGTTGACCCCGAGGTCACCGACAGCCTTCACCTGCATCCACAGAGTCAACGAGGGAAACTCCTGCACCCCCAAAGCCATTACACAAGTCACCTGGTTCCAGCCCGGGGCCACAAGTCACCTGGTTCCGGCCCGGGGCCACAAGACACCTGGTTCCGGCCCGGGGTCACAAATCACCTGGTTCCAGCCCGGGGCCACAAGTCACCTGGTTCCAGCCCGGGGTCACAAATCACCTGGTTCCAGCCCGGGGCCACAAGTCACCTGGTTCCAGCCCGGGGTCACAAGTCACCTGGTTCCAGCCCGGGGCCACAAATCACCTGGTTCCAGCCCGGGGCCACAAGTCACCTGGTTCCAGCCCGGGGTCACAAGACACCTGGTTCCGGCCCGGGGCCACAAGACACCTGGTTCCGGCCCGGGGCCACAAGTCACCTGGTTCCGCCGGGCCACAAATCACTTGGTTCCAGGGGCCACAAGTCACCTGGTTCCAGCCCGGGGCCACAAGACACCTGGTTCCGGCCCGGGGCCACAAGACACCTGGTTCCAGCCCGGGGCCACAAGTCACCTGGTTCCGGCCCGGGGCCACAAGACACCTGGTTCCGGCCCGGGGCCACAAGTCACCTGGTTCCGGCCCGGGGCCACAAGTCACCTGGTTCCAGCCCGGGGCCACAAGTCACCTGGTTCCAGCCCGGGGCCACAAGTCACCTGGTTCCAGCCCGGGGCCACAAGTCACCTGGTTCCAGCCCGGGGCCACAAGTCACCTGGTTCCGGCCCGGGGCCACAAGTCACCTGGTTCCGGCCCGGGGCCACAAGTCACCTGGTTCCAGCCCGGGGTCACAAATCACCTGGTTCCAGCCCGGGGCCACAAGTCACCTGGTTCCAGCCCGGGGCCACAAGTCACCTGAGTCACCTGGTCCGGGGGCCACAAGTCACCTGGTTCCGGCCCGGGGCCACAAGTCACCTGGTTCCAGCCCGGGGCCACAAGTCACCTGGTTCCAGCCCAGGGCCACAAGTCACCTGGTTCCAGCCCGCCATGCGGCTCCTCTGGGAACTCAAACCAAACGGCTTCATCTCATGAACAAGCAAACGAGTCAGTGGTGGCGTCCAGAAGGAGGGGGGTCACCGGGAGGAAGGATCACAGGGAGGAAGGAGGGGGGTCACCGGGAGGAAGGATCACCGGGAGGAAGAAGGGGGGTCACCGGGAGGAAGGATCACAGGGAGGAAGAAGGGGGGGTCACCAGGAGGAAGGATCACAGGGAGGTTAGGAGGGGGGTCACCGGGAGGAAGAAGGGGGGTCACCGGGAGGAAGGATCACAGGGAGGAAGAAGGGGGGTCACCGGGAGGAAGGATCACAGGGAGGAAGAAGGGGGGTCACCGGGAGGAAGGATCACAGGGAGGAAGAAGGGGGGTCACCGGGAGGAAGGAGGGGGGGTCACCGGGAGGACTAGTTGGGTCATCAGGCTGCAGGTGGAATCTACTCGATGTGAGGATATGATGACAGTCTCTATTTTGTGTGATTATTCATTAAATATGAACGTGACGTTGGGATTACGATTGAACAAATCCTGACAATATTCCTTAATTTCACTGAGACAGAACTATTATTATTATTATTTTTAAATCCCTCAATAATGAACACTTTTAAATGGCAGCACAACTTATTACACACAACAAGAGTCCACGTCCAGTGAGTGACCCGGTAGAGTCACGCTATCGGTCCAGTTGTGGATGAAGCTGCTAGTCGGCTAACTAATGTAGCATCCGACATGAAGGGTTAACATCCAAACCTTCAATTCTGATGTTGATTAACACAAAAATATCTTATAGATGAAAGAGTTAATTATTGGATATTTGACTGGTTTGAGTCTATTAGCGCCAATAGCAACAGTCGGGGGGCCAGCGGCGGGGGTCAGGGGTCGGGGGCCAGCGGCCCGGTTGTGCTGCACCTTCTTGCGCGTGTGGTTCCGGGGATACGTTTCCTGCCGCACTGGTTAGCTCGGCGCACACCGCGTGACGCACGCAGCGCCATAACGCGCACATCGCGTCTCTCTGCCCACCCGCAGCTAAAGGAAGCGGCGGGGCTCAGTCACGGCGGCGGTTGCTGGTGAGAAACCTCGCGGCAGCGCCCGTTAGCCGCCGCTGGAGGCTCGCGCTAGCTAACACTGTTAGGACGATCCAGATTCATTTTAGCTCGCGCGTGCACTCTCGGCTGTAGCTTGAAAAACGAGGACGGATTCAACGGATGTGTGGGGGGGGGCAACAACCACACCGAGTGGATCCCTCTGGACCTAGTCGATCCCTCTGGACCTACCTTCTGAGAGGAAAACAAAAGTATTCCCGAAAGCTGCTCGCGCTCAGTCGTCCAACGCGGATCCTCTTGGTTCCTCCCTCTGCCGGAGCCGCTCGGTGCTCTGTGCTCTGTGCCCGCCCTGCCGCGGGGCCCCGCCCCCTCGCTCGGCTTGGCGAGGCGCGTGTGGCACAGGGCCGGTGACGGACGGCTCAAACGTCCAATCAGAGCGACGTGTTGATAACAAGGGAGCAGAAGTCCCGCCTCTTGTCTCCAGGTTCTCAGACAGCGAACATCAGCTCACTCGAGTCCTCATGGCGGCTCATTTGATCTCATGTGCTAGTGACACTCCTAGCATCTGGTTTTGTCTTTTTACCATATTTTTAAAAATCATTATCTCCCTATTATTATTATATTATAAGAGAAAGTAAGTCCTTGATCCTTAGATTTTTTTTTATGAAGGCTGCTGCTGATTTCCAGTAATACAAAATCTAATAGTCTGTTTGTGATATAGTGAAATAATAGAACATGCTTATACAAGATTACTGATCTCGACGTAATTTTGTAAAACATCAAAAATATATTCAGATTCCCCTGAAGAACACGATGTACCACACGCGTGTGACTGCCCCACAAGATGGCGGTGTTTGACACCTCAGAGTGACGCAGACCGTTGACAGCAGAAAACAGCTGTATTACATCATCCCATCGTTCTTCTCTTCACCCTCTTCTAGCCTTGTACACAATAATACACTTTATCTTTACAGCACTTTTCCTAACCAGGTTAGAAAGGCTGGTTCAAGTGTTGCTGGTGAGTCTGGCCGCCCAGCTGACCACCGTTGATGAGCAGACTTCAGAGGAACATTGCTGTTGAATAACTAATGTCTCTGATTCATTTATCGATGTCATTTGCATATGTTCTGCTCATCTGACATTATTATATATTGCAAATCATAGATGTTTCTCCTACCTCTTCTCACTGATGGTTTCCTCTCGACCGCCTTGTCTGGAGATTTCTGAGCTGAGTCGAAGGCCGCCTTCATCTGCGCCACCTTCACCGACGGGCCCTGCTCGTCCGACCCGACCGCCGCTGTCCTCGGCCTCTCCTGGTACTGCAGCTTCTCGTGCAGTTGAATCGTCTCCTTGATAAGTTCTGAAACAGGCGCATGACAACTCACTCCATGCTGGACGCAGTGGGACGTCATCCTGCTGGCAGCAGCGGTCTGGTTCATAGCCGGGTCCCGAACGCGAGGCTCTTTGGTTGCACCGTTTTCTGGAAGGGTTTCTTCCTTCATGCCACCCGGCGGTGTCTTTATGCCACCCAGCGGTGTCTCCATGCCACCCGGCGGTGTCTTTATGCCACCCGGCGGTGTCTTTATGCCACCCGGCGGTGTCTTCATGCCACCCGGCGGTGTCTTTATGCCACCCAGCGGTGTCTCCATGCCACCCGGCGGTGTCTTTATGCCACCCGGCGGTGTCTTTATGCCACCCGGCGGTGTCTTCATGCCACCCGGCGGTGTCTTTATGCCACCCGGCGGTGTCTTTATGCCACCCGGCGGTGTCTTCATGCCACCCGGCGGTGTCTCCATGCCACCCGGCGGTGTCTTTATGCCACCCGGCGGTGTCTCCATGCCACCCGGCGGTGTCTTTATGCCACCCGGCGGTGTCTCCATGCCACCCGGCGGTGTCTTTATGCCACCCGGCGGTGTCTCCATGCCACCCGGCGGTGTCTTTATGCCACCCGGCGGTGTCTTTATGCCACCCGGCGGTGTCTTTATGCCACCCGGCGGTGTCTCCATGCCACCCGGCGGTGTCTTTATGCCACCCGGCGGTGTCTTCATGCCACCCGGCGGTGTCTTTATGCCACCCGGCGGTGTCTCCATGCCACCCGGCGGTGTCTTTATGCCACCCGGCGGTGTCTTCATGCCACCGGCGGTGTCTTTATGCCACCGGTGTCTTTATGCCACCGGCGGTGTCTCCATGCCACCCGGCGGTGTCTTTATGCCACCCGCGTGTCTTTATGCCACCGGCGGTGTCTCTTTATACCGGCGGTGTCTCCATGCCACCCGGCGGTGTCTTTATGCCACCCGGCGGTGTCTCCATGCCACCCGGCGGTGTCTTTATGCCACCCGGCGGTGTCTTTATGCCACCCGGCGGTGTCTCCATGCCACCCGGCGGTGTCTTCATGCCACCCGGCGGTGTCTCCATGCCACCCGGCGGTGTCTCCATGCCACCCGGCGGTGTCTCCATGCCACCCGGCGGTGTCTTCCCGCCGGCGGGCCGCCCACGGCTCCGCTCTGCAGTGACGGTCACGGGGCCCTTGTCCTTTGGGTCGACCTCTTCTATCACCGAAAGAGGGGTTGCTTCCTTCCTCGCTCTCTTCAATAACTTCTCTAAAATGGAACTGGGTTCAGAGGCTGGATGTGACTCTGAGCACGAGTGGATCCTTTGAGTCGTGTCCGCTGGCAGAGGGAGGAGCCTCTGACCAGCACTGAGCTCTGGCTTTGTGGAAGACGCCCCCTGCCAGGCGTCATTGTGGGCGCTCTCCTCTGCATCACTCACTGAGAGAGACTCTCTCTGCAGACCGCTCTTCAGAGGCCGGCGGGGTGGAGCTGCAGGCGGTTCCTCCCTGCAGCGTCTAACATCCTCTCCTTCAGCCATGATGGGGCCACAGCTGCTCCCCTCAGAGTCCTCTGCTGCGCGCTGCAGTGAGGATGCATCCTGGAGGTCCTCATGGGGGACGCCTCCCTGCTCCTGGTCCTCCATCTTGACCTTTGAGGGTATGTGAGGCTCCTCCCCCTTCTTCTTCTCCGCTCTCTTGACTTGACTGAGCGGCTCGTGTGCTGCAGCTCTTTCCTCAAACCTCACACTGCTCTTTTGGTTCTTGTGCGTCTGCTGTCGAACCAGTGGAGCGATCCTGCCTCCTTCTCCACCTCCTCCTCCCTCCTTTCCTGCAGCCCCTCCCTGTCTCACCTCCTGAATGTGCTTCTCCCCAGAAGGTGTCGGTGGCTCCAGGCCAGGGCTCACGTGGAGATCCTGAGCGTCTGGCTCCCCTGAATGTTCCCTGGTGCTCCCGCCGTCCTCCTCACAGGAGCTTCCTCCCCCCATGACATCAGCTGCACGTCTGGCTGCTGCTCCAGAGTCGCGGCGAGGCCTCGCCTCCTCCGACCCGTCCTCCAGGGCCGGCTCTCCTCCTTCTAGCTTGTCCAGGTTCTGTCCCATACTGTCTGTGGAGAAAGACATGTTGTTAAGCAAAAGACCGTTCCTCACAAACGAGGCCCGTGGTAGGAGCACCAGCCGGTGCTTTGTTGGGTCCACTTCTATTTACTCTGAACAAGACGCAAAAAAAGCCGAAGAGCAAGAAGAATGAGCCGCTTCATGGCATGAACATTACTCTATGCGGTAGGAGAGGTTCTTGAGAAGAGAGCATGTAGAAACAACTCTCTGCCTCACAGGACGTGGTCACCATCTCTTCTCTGGGACGGAGTTTACCTGCGGGGCGAGTCACGCACCTGTGATGTCACAGCGGCTCGTCAGCCACAAGATGGTGCAGCAGTCTTGTGAATCGAAACCGTAGTTACGGACTGGTCTGTGATTCAGCAGGATCAAAGTTTAGGATGTCAAAGCCTCATCCTCAGAATAACAGTGGATGTCTGTGTTGTGTGGAAGACAACAGGAACCAGTTCCTCTAGAATCTGTTGACGGTTCTGAAGTCTTACCCCACAAGGTGGATGATTTGGTCTCCATTAACTACACCTAGCTTTTGTTTTGATCTTCCAGCAGATAGGAAGTAGATGTTAGAATTAAAACATATATATGTTAATGCAAGTATTCCATTCACTGACCGAAAAGTCTGGATTTAACAAAGCCCTGCGTTGCGCTCACGTATCTTTGTCTCTGTTTTCTTTTCATTCTACTCCGACTCAAATATCCTGCATCAGGAGGAGGAAGTGACCGAGAGCCGCTGCCGTTGACCTTCAAGCCAAACGGGGTCAAACCTAAATCCCAGAATGCATCTTTTCCACAAGATTGTCTAATTGGTTAAATAAGTTTTCTCCCACAGAGGAAATGCAGCTGCACAGGGACCCATGAGGAGCACGAGTCTGCTTCCTGTGCGCCTCACGCCGTGTGACACGTCTGCTGGAGAGACACAGGGGGTCTCATGCTGACTGTGGAGCAGACGTGGAGGACCACCACCACGGCACAGAGCCCAGCGGCCGCCAGCAGCCTGGTGGGCTCTGTGCCTCACACCTCAAGACACGCACAACAAACCAACAACTTCTCGCAAGTTTTAGCATCTTGAAAATAGACAATTTAGAATAGATGTTGAGCTTCAATTGGGACAAGGAGCTGAGCGGCGGCTCCACGTAGGTCGATATATAGATCGGTCTCTTGGTCTCATGCTTACCAGTCGTCTCCGGAGCCACAGAGCGCTCTTTGTGGCTCGCTGCGGCGCAGTCCTCCCTCAATGGGAGCCTGACGTCCACGTGACGTCACATGGACCAACACGACCAGGAGCCACTCGGCGTGACGCTTCCTGCTGCCTCGAGGAGCTCTCTGAGTGCTGAGGTCCAGGAGCAGCTGCTCCCTGTGGCGGTGGGAGTGGAGAGGAAGCTCCCGAGTGTGTTTGCGTGTCTCGGCCGACTCTTTGCATGTCGGTGTCGTGTTCTGCAGGTCGCTGCGGCCTGAGAGACGGACAGGCGCTGGGGGGGATGGTGGGGAGTCATGGGAGCCAGCATGGAGCGTCCAGGAGTGAAGGAATGCTTTAAACACGTCTCCGGCCGTATTCTGTTGTTTACCCTCGTCGCTATGGCGACGTCCACAACAGGAAACGTCCTCAGATAATAAAACCTGGAGGTACGTCAGCCAGGAATTCACCAGCAGAAGAAGAGAAAGAGGGCGGCTCAGACCCAGAGACCGAGGCCCGCGGGCCGCGGTGCTGACGGCCTGCAGGCTGGGGGTCGGGGTCAGGGTCGGGGTCAGGGTCATTGTCCTCCAGGTGTCACAGGTCACCAGGTCAGAGACTGAAGGAAATCAGTCTCCAATTCAGGATTATCGTTCATGTAAATAAACAAAAGGCCTCGCGTCGGGACGGAGCTTCTCCTTTCCTCCGTCATTCAAACGTTTCACATGTTGTCAACATTAGAGTTGTTGTTGTTGTTGTTGTCTGCACAGAGAGCCGGAGGGGAAGGCCTGTGGAGCGCTGCTGCTGCCTCAACGCCCCACAGGCCTGCATCCAGGGCGCAGACAGACAGGAGACAGACAGACAGGAGACAGACAGACAGGAGTCAGACAGGAGAGACAGACAGGAGTCAGACAGGAGACAGACAGACAGACAGACAGGAGACAGACAGACAGGAGACAGACAGACAGGAGACAGACAGACAGGAGTCAGACAGACAGGAGACAGACAGACAGGAGACAGACAGACAGACAGACAGGAGACAGACAGACAGGAGACAGACAGACAGGAGTCAGACAGGAGACAGACAGGAGACAGACAGACAGGAGACAGACAGACAGGAGACAGACAGACAGGAGACAGACAGACAGGAGACAGACAGACAGGAGACAGACAGACAGGAGACAGACAGACTGGAGACAGACAGGAGACAGACAGACAGACAGACAGACAGGAGACAGACAGAGAGACAGACAGACTGGAGACAGACAGAGAGACAGACAGACAGACTGGAGACAGACAGACAGACAGACAGGAGAGAGAGACAGAGAGACAGACTGGAGACAGACAGACTGGAGACAGACAGACAGACTGGAGACAGACAGACAGGAGACAGACAGACAGGAGACAGACAGGAGTCAGACAGGAGACAGACAGACAGACAGACAGGAGACAGACAGACAGGAGTCAGACAGACAGGAGACAGACAGGAGACAGACAGACAGGAGTCAGACAGACAGGAGACAGACAGACAGACAGACAGACAGGAGACAGACAGACAGGAGTCAGACAGACAGGAGACAGACAGACAGGAGACAGACAGACAGGAGACAGACAGACAGGAGTCAGACAGACAGACAGGAGACAGACAGACAGGAGTCAGACAGACAGGAGACAGACAGACAGGAGTCAGACAGACAGGAGACAGACAGACAGGAGACAGACAGACAGGAGTCAGACAGACAGGAGACAGACAGACAGGAGTCAGACAGACAGGAGACAGACAGACAGACAGACTGGAGACAGACAGACAGACAGACAGACTGGAGACAGACAGACTGGAGACAGACAGACAGGAGACAGACTGGAGACAGACAGACAGACTGGAGACAGACAGACAGACAGACAGACAGACAGGAGACAGACTGGAGACAGACAGACTGGAGACAGACAGACAGACAGACTGGAGACAGACAGACAGACAGACTGGAGACAGACTGGAGACAGACAGACAGACTGGAGACAGACAGACAGGAGACAGACAGACAGACAGGAGACAGACAGACAGGAGACAGACAGACAGGAGACAGACAGACAGGAGACAGACAGACAGACAGGAGTCAGACAGACAGGAGTCAGACAGACAGGAGACAGACAGACAGGAGACAGACAGGAGACAGACAGACAGGAGACAGACAGACAGGAGTCAGACAGACAGGAGACAGACAGACAGACAGGAGACAGACAGACAGGAGACAGACAGACAGGAGACAGACAGACAGGAGACAGACAGACAGGAGAGACAGACAGGAGACAGACAGGAGACAGACAGACAGACAGGAGTCAGACAGACAGGAGACAGACAGGAGACAGACAGACAGGAGTCAGACAGACAGGAGACAGACAGACAGACAGGAGACAGACAGACAGGAGACAGACAGACAGGAGTCAGACAGACAGGAGACAGACAGACAGACAGGAGACAGACAGGAGACAGACAGACAGACAGAGACAGACAGACAGACAGACAGGAGACAGACAGACAGGAGACAGACAGACAGGAGACAGACAGACAGGAGTCAGACAGACAGGAGACAGACAGACAGGAGACAGACAGACAGGAGACAGACAGACAGGAGTCAGACAGACAGGAGACAGACAGACAGGAGACAGACAGACAGACAGGAGACAGACAGACAGGAGACAGACAGACAGACAGGAGACAGACAGACAGGAGTCAGACAGACAGGAGACAGACAGACAGACAGACAGACAGGAGACAGACAGACAGGAGTCAGACAGACAGGAGACAGACAGGAGACAGACAGACAGACAGACAGACAGGAGACAGACTGGAGACAGACAGACATACTGGAGACAGACAGACAGGAGACAGACAGACAGAGACAGACAGACAGGAGACAGACAGACTGGAGACAGACAGACTGGAGACAGACAGACAGACAGGAGACAGACAGACAGACAGACAGACAGACAGACAGACAGGAGACAGACAGACTGGAGACAGACAGACTGGAGACAGACAGGACAGACAGACTGGAGACAGACAGACAGGAGACAGACAGGAGACAGACAGACAGACAGACTGGAGACAGACAGACAGACAGGAGACAGACAGGAGACAGACAGACAGGAGACAGACAGACAGGAGACAGACAGACAGACAGACAGGAGACAGACAGACAGGAGACAGACAGACAGGAGACAGACAGGAGACAGACAGACAGGAGACAGACAGACAGGAGTCAGACAGACAGACAGACAGACAGACAGGAGACAGACAGACAGGAGTCAGACAGACAGGAGACAGACAGACAGGAGTCAGACAGACAGGAGACAGACAGACAGGAGACAGACAGACAGGAGAGACAGACAGACAGGAGACAGACAGGAGTCAGACAGACAGGAGACAGACAGACAGGAGTCAGACAGACAGGAGTCAGACAGACAGACAGGAGACAGACAGACAGGAGTCAGACAGACAGGAGACAGACAGACAGACAGACTGGAGACAGACAGACAGGAGACAGACTGGAGACAGACAGACAGACTGGAGACAGACAGACAGACAGACTGGAGACAGACAGACAGGAGACAGACAGGAGACAGACAGACAGGAGTCAGACAGACAGGAGACAGACAGGAGGCTGCACAGTGATGAGGAGCCACACGTTACATCACCAGCAGGAAGAAGGGAGGAAACAATGACGTCGCTCCAGGAAACACGCCGTCGAGTCGGATCTCTAGTTCTGCTCATTCAGGAAGGCCTTTAACATCCAGAACATGAGTTTACATTATAATTATGTCTTTTATTCATATCAATCAGCCTGTTAGTTTTGAATTGTATTCATGAGAAAAGAAACCCAGATCCATAGTTTATTATGTTAAAGAAATGTTTATTTCCATAATTAATAAATACAGTCCATCATTTTGACCAACATAAAAAGTGCAATACGCATTCAGACGACAGCAAGTCCAGTGACTGCGTACTTAAATAAAGAAGAAAAGGTCCCTCAGGACCACCGAGCCTCGAGACCACCGAGCCTCGAGACCACCGAGCCTCGAGACCACCGAGCCTCAGGACCACCGAGCCTCAAGACCACCGAGCCTCAAGACCACCGAGCCTCAGGACCACCGAGCCTCAAGACCACCGAGCCTCAGGACCACCGAGCCTCAGGACTACCGAGCCTCAGGACCACCGAGCCTCAGGACCACCGAGCCTCAAGACCACCGAGCCTCAGGACCACCGAGCCTCAAGACCACCGAGCCTCAGGACCACCGAGCCTCAAGACCACCGAGCCTCAGGACCACCGAGCCTCAAGACCACCGAGCCTCAGGACCACCGAGCCTCAAGACCACCGAGCCTCAGGACCACCGAGCCTCAAGACCACCGAGCCTCAGGACCACCGAGCCTCAGGACCACCGAGCCTCAAGACCACCGAGCCTCAGGACCACCGAGCCTCAGGACCACCGAGCCTCAAGACCACCGAGCCTCAGGACCACCGAGCCTCAAGACCACCGAGCCTCAGGACCACCGAGCCTCAAGACCACCGAGCCTCAGGACCACCGAGCCTCAGGACCACCGAGCCTCAAGACCACCGAGCCTCAGGACCACCGAGCCTCAAGACCACCGAGCCTCACCGAGCCTCAAGACCACCGAGCCTCAGGACCACCGAGCCTCAGGACCACCGAGCCTCAGGACCACCGAGCCTCAAGACCACCGAGCCTCAGGACCACCGAGCCTCAGGACCACCGAGCCTCAGGACCACCGAGCCTCAGGACCACCGAGCCTCAGGACCACCGAGCCTCAAGACCACCGAGCCTCAGGACCACCGAGCCTCAAGACCACCGAGCCTCAGGACCACCGAGCCTCAAGACCACCGAGCCTCAGGACCACCGAGCCTCAGGACCACCGAGCCTCAAGACCACCGAGCCTCAGGACCACCGAGCCTCAAGACCACCGAGCCTCAGGACCACCGAGCCTCAGGACCACCGAGCCTCAGGACCACTGAGCCTCAAGACCACCGAGCCTCAGGACCAATGAGCCTCAGGACCACCGAGCCGTGCTAGTGAGTGTGTGCGGATGTGTCGGCGCGTTTCATGTTCCATGTTCCATGTTCCATGTTTCATGTTTCATGTTCCATGTTCCATGTTTCATGTTCCATGTTTCATGTTCCATGTTCCATGTTCCATGTTTCATGTTCCATGTTTCATGTTCCATGTTCCATGTTTCATGTTCATTTGTTGTCAGATATATTCAGATAACTTAAGCTGTTCACATGTTGTGATCCGACTGCTTCAAGACTTCCTGGAGCACTGAGCGACCTCAAGTCATGCAGCGCGACTCCTCCCTCTGGAACGACGAGGTCACTGACACCATGATGTCACTGACACCATGAGGTCACTGACATGATGAGGTCACTGACACCATGAGGTCACTGACACGATGAGGTCACTGACACCATGATGTCACTGACACCATGAGGTCACTGACACGATGAGGTCACTGACACGATGAGGTCACTGACACCATGAGGTCACTGACACCATGATGTCACTGACACCATGAGGTCACTGACACCATGATGTCACTGACACCATGATGTCACTGACACGATGAGGTCACTGACACCATGATGTCACTGACATGATGAGGTCACTGACACCATGATGTCACTGACACCATGAGGTCACTGACACGAGGTCACTGACACCATGAGGTCACTGACACCATGAGGTCACTGACACCATGAGGTCACTGACACCATGAGGTCACTGACACCATGATGTCACTGACACCATGAGGTCACTGACACCATGAGGTCACTGACACCATGAGGTCACTGACACCATGATGTCACTGACACCATGAGGTCACTGACACCATGAGGTCACTGACACGATGAGGTCACTGACACCATGAGGTCACTGACACCATGAGGTCACTGACACCATGATGTCACTGACACCATGAGGTCACTGACACCATGATGTCACTGACACGATGAGGTCACTGACACCATGAGGTCACTGACACCATGATGTCACTGACACCATGAGGTCACTGACACCATGACGTCACTGACACCATGACGTCACTGACACCATGATGTCACTGACACCATGATGTCACTGACATGATGAGGTCACTGACACCATGAGGTCACTGACACCATGATGTCACTGACACCATGAGGTCACTGACACCATGATGTCACTGACACGATGATGTCACTGACACCATGAGGTCACTGACACCATGAGGTCACTGACACCATGATGTCACTGACACCATGAGGTCACTGACACCATGATGTCACTGACACCATGAGGTCACTGACACCATGATGTCACTGACACCATGAGGTCACTGACACCATGATGTCACTGACACGATGAGGTCACTGACACCATGATGTCACTGACACCATGAGGTCACTGACACCATGATGTCACTGACACGATGAGGTCACTGACACCATGATGTCACTGACACCATGAGGTCACTGACACCATGATGTCACTGACACGATGAGGTCACTGACACCATGATGTCACTGACACGATGAGGTCACTGACACCATGATGTCACTGACACCATGATGTCACTGACACCATGAGGTCACTGACACGATGAGGTCACTGACACCATGATGTCACTGACATGATGAGGTCACTGACACCATGATGTCACTGACACCATGAGGTCACTGACACGATGAGGTCACTGACACCATGAGGTCACTGACACCATGATGTCACTGACACGATGAGGTCACTGACACCATGATGTCACTGACACCATGAGGTCACTGACACCATGAGGTCACTGACACCATGAGGTCACTGACACCATGATGTCACTGACACGATGAGGTCACTGACACCATGATGTCACTGACACGATGAGGTCACTGACACCATGAGGTCACTGACACCATGATGTCACTGACACGATGAGGTCACTGACACCATGATGTCACTGACACGATGAGGTCACTGACACCATGAGGTCACTGACACCATGATGTCACTGACACGATGAGGTCACTGACATCATGATGTCACTGACACCATGATGTCACTGACACGATGAGGTCACTGACACCATGATGTCACTGACACCATGAGGTCACTGACACCATGATGTCACTGACACGATGAGGTCACTGACACCATGATGTCACTGACACGATGAGGTCACTGACACCATGATGTCACTGACACGATGAGGTCACTGACACCATGATGTCACTGACACCATGATGTCACTGACACGATGAGGTCACTGACACCATGATGTCACTGACACGATGAGGTCACTGACACCATGATGTCACTGACACGATGAGGTCACTGACACCATGATGTCACTGACACCATGATGTCACTGACACGATGAGGTCACTGACACCATGATGTCACTCACACGATGAGGTCACTGACACCATGATGTCACTGACACCATGAGGTCACTGACACCATGATGTCACTGACACCATGAGGTCACTGACACCATGATGTCACTGACACGATGAGGTCACTGACACCATGATGTCACTGACACGATGAGGTCACTGACACCATGATGTCACTGACACGATGAGGTCACTGACACCATGATGTCACTGACACCATGATGTCACTGACACGATGAGGTCACTGACACCATGATGTCACTGACACCATGAGGTCACTGACACCATGAGGTCACTGACACCATGAGGTCACTGACATGATGATGTCAGCGACATCACTGAGGTCAGCGACATCACTCTGAGGTCAGAGCGGCTCCCGGTCCCTCGCCACAGAAGACATCGTCGTTCAGCTGGGACGGACTCCTCCCTTTAACTCGACAGGCCGATGAACCGAGTTCGACCTCTGGCCCCAGAGGTCACCGTTCACCCTCAAGCGTCTCAAACATCAAGTGTGCAGTAAACAACCTTCATGAACCCGTTGCTCTCCGTACAGGAACATGGTTCTACGCTACCACCATGTGACCTCATGGATACACCAGGGCCTCACCGCCGTGACCCGTTCCCATGGGCAAGGCACTCGTGTGTCCAGGACTCAGACAAC
Source organism: Pseudoliparis swirei (assembly GCF_029220125.1). Taxonomy (NCBI): domain Eukaryota; kingdom Metazoa; phylum Chordata; class Actinopteri; order Perciformes; family Liparidae; genus Pseudoliparis; species Pseudoliparis swirei. The sequence goes on from NC_079394.1 coordinate 219,421, forward strand.
GTGGCTTCACACGAGACACCCGAGGCGGAGGCTTGTCTCTGTGTCTTCATGGGAGGAGGCCGTGTGTCTTCGCCTGCTGGCGGTCTCTGAGGAGGCTCGAGGAGCAGGCGGAGCACAGGAGAAGTTGAGGCCGCCCAGCTTGGCAGGCGGGTTGGACCTCTTGAGGCGGGTTGGACCTCTTGAGGAGAGTTGGACCTCTTGAGGCGGGTTGGACCTCTTGAGGAGAGTTGGACCTCTTGAGGCGGGTTGGACCTCTTGAGGCGGGTTGGACCTCTTGAGGCGAGTTGGACCTCTTGAGGCGGGTTGGACCTCTTGAGGCGGGTTGGACATCTTGAGGAGAGTTCAAGATTCAAGATTGAAGATGTTTTATTTGTCACATACACACACAGGGTGTGCAGTGAAATGAAAGTGGCAATGCTCAGCAGGAATGTGCAAGGGCAACAAGTACACACTATTTACAAATAAAAACAACACAATATTTACAGTAAGTGTGTGTGTGTGTGTGTGTGTGTGTGCCTAAGAGGGGCAGTTGTGTGGGTCTATGTGGGGGTCCTGGTGAGGTCGGAGTTCACAATCCTGATGGCCTGAGGAAAGAAACTCCGTCTCAGTCTCTCTGTTCTTGCAGCGTGACTACGGAGGCGCCTGCCTGACCGCAGCAGCTGAAACAGTCTGTTGTTGGGGTGGTGAGGATCCTTCATGATCCTGCCGGCTCTGGTTCTGCACCTCCTGGTGTACAAGTCCTGCAGGGTGGGAGTGTAGTTCCAATAGTGCGCTCAGCCGAACGCACTACTCTCTGCAGAGCCTTCCTGTCCTGAGCGGAGCAGTTGCCAAACCAGGCTGTGATGCTTCCTGTCAGGACGCTCTCTACAGCTCCAGAGTAGAAGGACTGAAGGATCCTCTGGGAAACTTTAAATTTCCTCAGCTGCCTGAGGTGGTAGAGGCGCTGCCTTGCCTTTCTCACCAGAGTGTCTGTGTTTGTTGACCATGTCAGATCCTCGGTGATGTGGACTCCCAGGTATTTATACCCGCTCACCCTCTCCACAGTAGTCCGTTAATCCCCAGTGGTGAGTACGTCCTCTGTTGTTGTACCCTCCTAAAGTCCACAATCAGCTCCTTAGTTTTGGTGACATTCATGATGAGGCTGTTGTCCTGGCACCAGAGTGACAGATCAGCAACTTCCTCCAGGTAGGCCTTCTCGCCGTTGTCGGAGATCAGGCCCACCACCACTGTGTCATCCGCAAACTTGATGATGGTGTTGAGCTGAACCTGGCCACACAGTCATGTGTGTACAGGGAGTACAGTAGGGCAACCCTGGGGATCCTGTGTTCAGGGTGAGGATTTGAGGTGTCCCTGACCACCTGTGGCCTGGCGGTCAGGAAGTCCAGGATCCAAGCACACAGGGGGGTGTTCAGTTGGACCTCTTGAGGCGGGTTGGACCTCTTGAGGAGAGTTGGACCTCTTGAGGCGGGTTGGACCTCTTGAGGAGAGTTGGACCTCTTGAGGCGAGTTGGACCTCTTGAGGCGGGTTGGACCTCTTGAGGCGAGTTGGACCTCTTGAGGCGGGTTGGACCTCTTGAGGCGAGTTGGACCTCTTGAGGCGGGTTGGACCTCTTGAGGCGGGTTGGACCTCTTGAGGAGAGTTGGACCTCTTGAGGCGGGTTGGACCTCTTGAGGAGAGTTGGACCTCTTGAGACGAGTTGGACCTCTTGAGACGAGTTGGACCTCTTGAGGCGGGTTGGACCTCTTGAGACGAGTTGGACCTCTTGAGACGAGTTGGACCTCTTGAGGCGGGTTGGACCTCTTGAGGAGAGTTGGACCTCTTGAGACGAGTTGGACCCCTTGAGACGAGTTGGACCTCTTGAGGCGGGTTGGACCTCTTGAGGAGAGTTGGACCTCTTGAGGAGAGTTGGACCTCTTGAGACGAGTTGGACCTCTTGAGACGGGTTGGACCTCTTGAGGAGAGTTGGACCTCTTGAGGAGAGTTGGACCTCTTGAGGCGGGTTGGACCTCTTGAGGAGAGTTGGACCTCTTGAGACGAGTTGGACCTCTTGAGACGAGTTGGACCTCTTGAGGCGGGGTTGGACCTCTTGAGGCAGGTTGGACCTCTTGAGGAGAGTTGGACCTCTTGAGACGAGTTGGACCTCTTGAGGAGAGTTGGACCTCTTGAGGCGGGTTGGACCTCTTGAGATGAGTTGGACCTCTTGAGACGAGTTGGACCTCTTGAGGAGAGTTGGACCTCTTGAGGCGGGTTGGACCTCTTGAGACGAGTTGGACCTCTTGAGGCGGGTTGGACCTCTTGAGGCGGGTTGGACCTCTTGAGGAGAGTTGGACCTCTTGAGGCGAGTTGGACCTCTTGAGGCGGGTTGGACCTCTTGAGGCGGGTTGGACCTCTTGAGGAGAGTTGGACCTCTTGAGACGAGTTGGACCTCTTGAGGAGAGTTGGACCTCTTGAGGCGAGTTGGACCTCTTGAGGCGAGTTGGACCTCTTGAGGCGAGTTGGACCTCTTGAGGCGGGTTGGACCTCTTGAGGAGAGTTGGACCTCTTGAGGCGAGTTGGACCTCTTGAGGCGGGTTGGACCTCTTGAGGCGGGTTGGACCTCTTGAGGCGGGAGCGGACGGTCAGGCCCGCCAGCCGCATGCGGGTCTCCATCGCCCTCTGGCGCACGAGGCCGGGCTTCCCCCCCCCGCACGCCGCGCAGGCTGTCGCTGCGTGTCAGGGCGAAGCCAGGAGGCGAGGAGGCGGGCCCAGAGCCCCCCGCCCCACAGCCCACTTCCTCCTCCTCCTCCTGAGGGCCTCTGTGTGGAACGGTGGACATGTGGCATGTGTGCAGAGGCTTCAGAGAGAGCTCCTCCAGCCCGGGTCTCTGCGCTGGCAGCAGCTGCTCCTGTTGCTGGGCGGAGCAGAGCGCTGCGGCCAGCTTCTCTTCCTCACGGTCCATCCCCAGGAGCTCCGCCTCTCCAGATGTGCTCTCCTCAGCGTCTCCTGGCTGCTGCTCTCTGTCAGGGAGAGCTGTGGGTGGGAGGTCAGCACAGCTGGCACCGCCACGCAGAGGCCCACAGCGGCCCAGCAGAACCACTGCAGAGCCGAGGCCTGGAGAAGAGGAACGGGACCGAGGGACTGGAGCTCTCGGGTTGAGGGGAGGAACGTCTTCTTCCAGTTGAGCCGGAGGTTCAGAAGCCTCGACTGAAGCTTCTTCCTAAATGAAGACGGGAAAACACAAATTAATGTCCAAGGAAACATTAAATGAATAAAAGCATTTCCATTCTAAAGCGTATGAATCAAACTCACAGGGAGGTCACGGGGTCGGCCCAGGTGGTTGTTATTGTTGGAGTTTTCATTGAGGGTTGCCAGGTCCATCCCGTTGCCCTCTGAATCCCCTTCTACCTCCGCATTTTGCGTTTCCTCTCCACCCCCTCCATCATCTGGTTGCATGAGCACCTCCTCCTCCTCCTCCTCCTCCTGCACCGTGCTGAACTCCAGCCTCAGACGCAGCTCCTCTAAGGGCTCGGGCAGCCGGGAGCCGGTGGGGGCCGAGGCCGTTGGGCCTTCTCGCCCCTCAAAGGACTCGTCGTCCAGCAGAGCGTTGCGCTCCACAGCTTCGATTTCGATAAAGACCGTTTCCATCCCGAGAAGGGGCGGCCCGCGTACTGGCGTCGACGGTTCGCTGTCCAGCGCCGCGTCAGAGTCGGCGGAAGTAGTAGTTGTTGTAGGCGGGGTCGATCTCCAGAGCGGCCCCCTTCTCGGACAGCGCTTCCTCGCAGCGGGGAGACATCCCCCCCCCCGCCCTCTCTGTTTCATCAGTCATCGACAGGTCCGAGGTGAGCGTGAGAAACGGCGTCCCACCAGGTAGACGTGGTCAAAGATGAGCGTGGCCTTGTCCATCTGGCCCAGGATCAGCAGCATCTCGTTGTCGATGTACTCGTTGTCCTCCTCCAGCTCGGTGCGGATCTGAAAGAGCATTTCATGTTGGTCCCAAGTCCTCCATCAGAAGACCTGGACAGCTTTGTTTCCACAACAAGTTTACAAATGTTATGTAACTGTCAAAAGACGGAATATGAAAGAACACATCACCACTCACCAGGTGCCCTGCTTTCACACAGACTACATCAATGAAAGCAGGCATTTTAACACGATAATCCATTTGAAATGTTTCTAATCATGCTCTATTTTCACTTCTTTAGTGTGATAAGCTCCACAGCATTTTAAAGTCCATCATGTCAGAATATGTAGAACGATCTTCTATCCGGGTCAAAGTCCCGGGTTGAACAGCTTGAGACGGGCGAGCTGCGTCTCTTGAGCCACATGCAAATCACTGGAAATCAAACCCGGATCAAGGAATGCAAAGCAGAGCTCCTTCAGGTGGCGTGTGTTTGGACTGCCATCCGGGAGATTTACCTGTTTGCAGGTGACGTCCTCCAGGTCCTGGCACGTCATGATGCTCCTGAGTTTGGCTTTAATAAGGCCGCCGGTGTTCCACCCCTACTGGTTTTCAAACCTACTGGTTTCCCTGCGCGTGCGATGTGTTCTCTTCACATCTGCAGCGGGGCTCTGTCTCGCTCACCAGATTCGTCACACATTCACAGACATATTGCTGGAGATCTTCAAGCCACAGTTCATATCCATTTCGGCGATTACGATTGTATAAGTGAGCAGTGCATCACAGCCACAGATGAAGAAATACATTTTCGAAAAAATAAAAATAAAAAGATCGTCCGACCTGGTTTCGATCTCTTTCACGCAAAAGGAGACTGCACTGAAAGACGCGCAGTCTGTGCGCTGCGCCACCAGATTTTAGTTTCAACTCAAGTAATTTATATATTGATGCATTAAGTCACATTTCTTGGGAACATTTTGGTCGAAGGGATCTGAAACAACCTTGAGCGGATATGTACACTTTGAAACATGTTTAGCGATGCTTGTTCGCAACGCAACAACCACACAATACCGACGCATTTTGACAACTAATTGACTTGTTCAGCGATGCTTTTATAAATAATATTCAGACTATCATAATACAAAAATTGTATTGATAAACTTTATTGACATATTCCACGAGCAAATGCTTCACAGACCTCAAATCTGAAAGTAAGCCGTCCAATTGAAAATCATGTAATCAGAATCAATTAATAACTATATTTTCATATTACACAAATTATTCACAGCCGTCAAAACAAATATATAACACAACGGCCAAGATATACAGTGAAAGAAAACATGCTGGACAGCAGAAGTCCAGTGTCTGCCACTTTTTCCATTTATACTGATGTCGCTAAGTTATTAATTGATTCTGATTACAACTTAGACACACACAAAAACATCAGCATTGACAAATTCTCCTTGAGATGTCGATGAGGCCTTTGAGTCCATGTTTGAACGGTTGTGGCAGATTATTCACTGCATTGTCCAGCAGTCCACTTGTATCAGGGCACTGCAGAGCAAATCCCCTCACTGCAGCTTCCTGGTCCTGTGAACTTGGAAATGGTTGGTGCCAAAGTCTCTGACACATCAGAGCCCACTTCCTGTCGTAGTCCAGTCTGCAGCCAGAGATGCATTTGGGTCTGTCGACAGCTTCAGCTCTTTGGGCCATCTCTGGCCGTGGCCAAGTAATTTGGTATCCCCCTCCCTGTAATAATAATTCAATGTGGCTGTCACAACCATGCCATGTATTGCAACATGCTCCTTTTAGTATTTGATTAAACATGTTTAAGAAACATTCAATAGTAAAACATTTTGAAAATAATTATTCACATTAAAAAAGGCTTGAAAGACCAACCCGAAGACATACCAGGAATCCAAGTTCAAGTTTCAAGTTTCAAGTTTTTATTGTCACATCCCCTTTTATACAAGTATAATCGGTTTGTGAAATTCTTATGTGCAAAACACCCGACAGCAGTAGCAGACTAAAAAAAGAATAAGAATGAGAATAAACTATACAATATCCACACAAAAAAGTATATAAAATATAGTATATAATATATATATAAAACAATGTAATAGAATATACATCATGACAATATATATATATAAAACAAATAAAATAAACACTTTTTTTTTTAATATATATATATATATATATATATACAATATATATATAATATATATATATATATAAATGTAATAAAAATATATATACACCACCATATAGATATTCACAGAATATGTTCTGGTGTATAGTGTTAATGAGGGTCTCAGTCCTTGTTCAGCAGCCTGATGGCCTGACTGAAGAAGCTGTCCCTCAGTCTGTTTGTCGGCACTTGATACCGCGGTATCGCCTGCCTGACGGTAGAAGGGTGAACAGTTTGTGGCCGGGTGGTTATTGTCTTTCATCATCCGTTTGGCCCTGGCCACGCACCGCTTGGTGTATATGTCCAGGATGGAGGGAAGCTCACCTCCAACGATGTACTGTGCCGACCGCACCACCCTCTGTAGTGCCCTACGCCCAGGGCGGTGCAGTTCCCGTACAGACGGTGATGCAACCTGACAGAACACTCATGCTGGTCCTGGTGTAGAATGTTCTGAGGATGCGGGCGCCATGTTGAATTTCCTCAGTCGCCTAAGGAAATACAGGCGTTGTTGGGCCCTTTTCACCACGTGAGTGGTGTGCGTGGTCCATGTGAGGTCCTCGGAGATGTGCACGCCGAGGAACTTGAAGCTGCTGACCTCTCTACTGCAACCCGTCTATGGAGATGGGTGTGCTCTCCTCTCCGCTTCCTGTAGTCCACAATCAGCTCCTTGGTCTTCTTGACGTTGAGGACGAGGCTGTTCTCCTGGCACCACTGTACCAGTGATCCAACCTCCTCCCTATAGGCTGTCTCGTCGTCGGTGATCAGCCCCAACACTGTTGTGTCGTCAGCAAACTTGATGATGACGTTGGAGCTGTGCATGGCCGTGCAGTCGTGGGTGTACAGGGAGTAGAGAGGGCTCAACACGCATCCCTGAGGGGCTCCGTGTTGAGGGTCAGCGGCTCTGAGGTGGTACCGCCATCCTCACCACCTGGCGGCGGCCCGACAGGAAGTCCAGTATCCAGCTGCACATGGTAGAGTGCAGGCCTAGACCTCTGAGCTTGGTGTCGAGCTTGGCGGGAACAATAGTGTTGAACGCTGAGCTGTAGTCCACAACCAGCATTCGCACACAACAGTTCCTCCTCCAGGTGGGAAAGGGCGGTGTGAAGTGCCATGGCAATTGCGTCGTCGGTGGATCTGTTTTGACGATATGCAAATTGCCATGGGTCCAGCGTGGCAGGCAACATGGAACAAATGAAGTCCTTGACCAACCTCTCAAGCATTTACTGACAATCGAGGTGAGGGCTACGGGTCTCCAGTCATTCAGGCAGGTTACCTTGGGGTGTTTGGGGACAGGCACAATGGTGGACATCTTGAAGCTCTCAGGAACAACAGCCTGGGACAGGGAGAGGTTGAAGATGTCTGCGAAGACTCCTGCCAACTGGTCTGCACATGCTCTGAGGGCGCCCGGGATGTGGTCGGGACCTGCCGCCCGGATGTCCACCCGCTTGAAGGCTCTGCACGTCAGCCTCTGAGATGATCAGCAGGCTGGTCTCCTCGGCAGCGCTGCCTTCGCGGGCTGCCGCTCACGCCGAACCGAGCAAAGAATGTATTTAGCTCGCCTGGGAGGGAGGTAGAGGAGTTCTCTTCACCGCTGGTTCTCCTCTGAAGTCCGTGATTGTCTGTAGCCCTTCCACACACCTCTCACGTCATGGCTCTTGAGCTTTTCCTCCACCTTGTTCCTGAACTCCCGCTTGGCAGAGCCGATGGTCTTACGGAGGTCGTGGCGGGCTCTTTGTATTCCGCCATATTCCCGAGTCAAAAGGCGGTGTTACGCGTGCGAGTGCAGCGAACATCGCCATTTATCCACGGTTTCTGGTTGGGATAACCGAACCGACTTGGTAGGAACAACGTCATCTATGCATTTCTTGATGAACCCGTGACTGAGGACGTACTCACTGACGTTGTTGTCCGACGCGACCCTGAACATATCCCAGTCAGCACGCTCAAAACAGTCCTGTAGCATAGACTCCGATTGGTCCGACCAGCGTTGCACTTCCTTCACAGCGATTGGTTGCTGCTTCAGCTTCTGCCTGTAGGCGGGAGTAGTTGGATGGAGCGGTGGTCCGATTTGCGAACGGTGGGCGGAGGAGGGCTTTGTATCCATCCCAGAAGGGAGTGTAGCAGTGGTCGAGAATCCGCTCCCCGCGTGTTGCTTGTTATGTGTTGGTAGAACTGGAGAACTTTCTTCAGGTTCGCTTTGTTGAAGTCCCCGCCACAATGAAAGCAGCCTCGGGTGTGCCGACTCCTGCTCGCTGATCGCCCGTAGAGTTCCTTCAGCGCTATGTCCGTGTTAGCTTGAGGCGGAATGTACACAGCAGTTACGGTGACTGCTGTAAACTTCCGCGGTAGCCAGAATGGTCGACACATGAGCATTAGGTACTCCAGGTCCGGGGAACAGAACGACTTGAGAGTATGTACATGACTTTGGTTGCACCAAGATCTGTTTATCATGAGACATACCCCTCCACGATCTTTACCAGAGAGAGTCTTTGTTCTGTCCGCGGTGGACGGAAAATCCTGCCGGCTCGATGGCTGAGTCGGTAACCTCCTCCGACATCCATGTCTCCGTAAGGCAGATGATGCAGTTGTCCTTTGTTTCCGGGTGGAATTGAATACGAGCCTGGAGCTCGCATAGCTTATTGTCCAAAGACTGTACATTTGCCAGTAAAATGGTGGGTAGTGGGGGTCGATTGGCTCGACGTCTCAGCCTAACCAGCACGCCAGCTCGCTTCCCCCTCCGTCGGCGACGCTTGCGTGAGATCGCGCCTAAAATGGACGGAGATAGTTCCGCTACTGTTCCTGGCGGGACGTCCGAGTAAGAGTTGAAAAACTCTGGTAGGCGGCGAGCAACTGCCGATCCAATCTCCAGAAGTGTGCATCTGTCGTATGTTAACTGGCTGCTAACGTTTTGTGCAAAAATAGTCGCAATAAGAAGAATAAATAACAAAAAACTACTACAAAATCCGGGAGCTCGCAACACAGCAGCCATCACGTACGGCGCCATATCAGATTAGAGAATCCTGTGTGCATTCCATGCTTGCACAGTTCGGTTAACACCGATCTGGGCCAACTGGCATGTCAAAGATGACACACAGAACCGAGTCATCTGGTCCTCCATGTCCAGCTCCTCCTGATCCACCAGTTGGACCAATGCAGCATTCAACGGGTAGTTAACCCGGTTGTTGATTTCTGGCCAGATTCTCTCAATTCTGTGATTCTGTCATTGCAAAATAGAGACATTTTCAGATTCTTGATAAACAAATATTTCCCCGCCCCCCCAGACTAACTTACTTTCACACATTTCAATATCTTCAGTTAACCATTCTGAATAATTAATGAAAGTGTGAAATAGTTATTTAATTACATGTTGATTAACTTTATAATCAGCAAAACCATTGTATGTTGATCACCTTTGTCGATGGTGTTTGGAGATATGGTGGCCTTTCAGTGTTGTATGGTGGCTGGCCAACTTCTCCTGCATGAAAAGAGTGAGGTAGAACTCCTTTCCATGATCCACTCTGACCTGGTCCCACATCCCATATTCCATTACTGCACTCCTGCAAGAAAACATAACATTGGCAGACAGCAGTATGGAGGGTAAGGCTAATGGTGTCAGATACATTTACAAAATGTGTAGTAGGTCTTGTGTTATCAGGTACTGATGAGGTGAGATGAGTTTTAACTTGCTGCTTAAAAAGGGTTTCTGTAGTTTTCAATAAGTTTAATTTAAGTCCTTTTTTAGACCAATATGAATGCAATTTAATACGTTGATTCAAATCCAAACTAAAAAATTATATTATGAAGGTTTTCACATGCGACTAATCCCACTTAAGTTGAGCATTTTCTGTGTCTTCATTAACAAGCCATATTGAATTTAAATCCACTTTCGAAAATGCGTCTCTTCCTAATCAAGTGCATTTTTCAGAGCTGACAAAATGGTATTCAAGAAATTGTAAGATATTTAATTTTAAATGCATTTTTTTGTTTTTAAGGACCCACAGACACCCTGTTAAAACACCTCATAAAATGGGGATGATTTGTAATGTTTAGGGTACAAGGACAACAGTCTTTTCAATTACCTGTAAACGTCATTGTAGATGGTGAGGTTGTTCTTTACAGGCATAGTAGCTTGTCCAACAATTTTGCTGGAGAAGCCATCTATTGCCAGCACATGAGTCACGCCAAACATGACAATCTTCTCATTTTGGTCCATGTGGATTTTGTGACCCACATAGGCTGCATGGTAAGGAAGAGGTTGAGGTTCCTTGCTCCTTAAACACAGACAAAAAAGAACATCATGACCTTATTGAATAGCACAACATATTCTAATTTGAGAAAAAAAACAAAAACCTGGCATCGTGCCTTATGGTAAGGTGGGTGAATGTTGCGCAAAACAGCTCCAACACGACCCTCTGATGCGAAGACACCTGCAGCTGCAAGACTCCCAGTCATCATTTTCCTGCCATAGGTAGGACCACCCTGAAGATAAAGAAAGGAATACATGTTGCATTGTAATGTTAAGCCATGAAATGTCAACTTCAACTCCAATTAAATTACTATTAATTGTTAAGTATTTTGAATTATAGATGATTATGAAAACTAGTTGCAGTTTAAACATGTTTTACTCGATACATTTTCCTAGTTGTAAGAGACAAATTTAATTAGCAGTAGGCTACATTATTTAGTTGGATTCAGATGTTGACCTTTAATCAGATCTGTGTCTAACTTTAATGTTAAAAGATGTCGTTATCATTTGTTATTGTAATAAATACAAGCAAGTTACAGAATGACGTCACATGGATCACACTTTACGGCAGGTATTTGCGGCTGGAGCTGCGTGGAGCTGCACAGTTTTCGGACCGTGTTACAATAACTATATAACTACTAAATACAATAGCTATTATGGAGTCCCCCTCTTTGTAAATGTGGGACAGTCTTTCTTACCATCTGTTTGTATGAACCATCTATATCCTGCCTGTGTGCCCGGCCATCACCCCACGAGAACCACACTTTACAAATGTTTCTCATTTTCCCCCTAAATACACCTTTATTGGACATGGGACACTAAGGTAAGGCTTTCTTTCATGTCTCTCCTAATAAATATGGTGCTCTAGTACTTCTAATAGACTGGGTGACTGAGAGTGACACACACCCTGTTCAGGGCTCTCAAGTTTTGAAGACAGGCAAGAGTGACATTTCTGCAGATCCATACGACTGCACCAAGAGGATGACTATGTGCTGGCCTTTGGTCATCTTTTATAACATAATTTATGCATATCAAATATCAACACTATAAATGAACATAACTAAAGTTTACTTTCAATACAAATCCTTTATGACTCATTTGGCTTGATTTTTAGTGGGCGGGTCATTATGACCCTGAACACAGGTGTCTCATCTCTATTTATCTACATCACCCCATGAAATTTTTCTACTAAATGGTAATAAAATGTAGGAGAATATTCATGTTATAGTAAACTAATGCAATTTAATTTAGATTTTGATTTTTTCAATGTACCTAAAAAATTGTTTGAACATGTATTTTTCATTAAATCTATGGAGGGGTGAATAACTCAATTCCACTAAAAACTGATTGGATTGTTAGTAATGGTGTTACCCGCCATGGTCCGTGTACGTAATGTTATTTCGTTTTTTCGTTTCATTCCAAATACGGAATACGGAAATCACGTGGTTTTTTCGTTTTCCGTTTGAAAACCAAAAACGGAAAAACGGAATACCACCTCCGTATTTCGTTTCTGCTGTCTGAAACCAAAAACGACAGAACGGAAGTGCTTAAAATGAAGTCAAAATAAAAGCCAGTGATACATATTCGTATTGACCTTAGAATAATATTAATTAATCAATATAAAGAATACATAATTAAACCGGGATATTTTAACGATGCAAACACATAGCAGGGTAACGTTAGAAGAATATAATTTAGTCAATATAAAGAATAAATAATTAAACCTGGATATGTTAGCAACAGTGGTGACGACGGGAAGTTTAATATTCATGTACACAGCAAGAATCACCTTCTCACTTAATGTGTGTGTGTGTGTGTGTGTGTTTTGAAACATATGGTTGGAGGGAGCAAGAAAGACTGTCCCACATTTACAAAGAAACAAATGGTCAATTTGACCCGCAACATAACACGAGGGTTAAATGTAGTTGACACTACAAAGGGTTGCATTTTGGGTAACTGAGTTTATTCTGTGTTTATCTCCCGCAGTAGACGTGTTTAGGTTCGCCACTGCTATATACACCCTTTTGCACTGAAGCACGTGTACGTAAGATGGACTCCAGCCTGTTACCTTACTTAGATATTGTACAACAAATGATGCATAGTGGCTGTAGTGATGTGGACATAAAAAAAACACTTGATATTTGAATGTGGCTTATGAGAGGAACGTCCGTGGCCAATATTCGGAAGTTTTGTAAAGACCACGGGTTAAAAAGACAGCGAGTGACGGACCAACAACTTGAAGCTGCAGTCTCCAATGCAATAACACAGGTAGGGTGCAGTTAATTTATTTTCACGAAAAAATGCATACAACGAAACTATAAGTGTGTAAGGTTAGTATGTTATACTTTAACCCTCCTGTTATGTTCGTTTCTTACATACAGTCATGCTCCCAGGTCAGTTTGACCCAAAAGTGGTCAGAAACAAAACATCCTAATAACTATAGTTTGTACCTCATCACCAACATCATTACTAACAATCCAATCAGTTTTAGTGGAATTGAGTTATTCACCCTCCATAGATTTAATGAAAATACATGTTCAAACAATTTTTTAGGTACATTGAAAAAATCTAAATCTAAATTAAATTGCATTAGTTTACTATAACATGTATATTCTCCTACATTTTATTAGCATTTAGATAAAAATTGTCATGGGGTGATGTAGATAAATAGAGATGAGACACCTGTGTTCAGGGTCATAATGACCCGCCCACTAAAAATCAAGCCAAATGAGTCATAAAGGATTTGTATTGAAAGTAAACTTTAGTTATGTTCATTTATAGTGTTGATATGCATAAATTATGTTATAAAAGATGACCAAAGGCCAGCACATAGTCATCCTCTTGGTGCAGTCGTATGGATCTGCAGAAATGTCACTCTTGTCTGTCTTCAAAACTTGAGAGCCCTGAACAGGGTGTGTGTCAGTCTCAGTCACCCAGTCTATTAGAAGTACTAGAGCACCATATTTATTAGGAGAGACATGAAAGAAAGCCTTACCTTAGTGTCCCATGTCCAATAAAGGTGTATTTAGGGGGAAAATGAGAAACATTTGTAAAGTGTGGTTCTTGTGGGGTGATGGGCACACAGGCAGGATATAGATGGTTCATACAAACGGATGGTAAGAAAGACTGTCCCACATTTACAAAGAGGGGGGGGGGGGGAGGTGGGGGGACTTCATAATAGCTATTGTATTTAGTAGTTATATAGTTATTGTAACACGGTCCGAAAACTGTGCAGCTCCACGCAGCTCCAGCCGCAAATACCTGCCGTAAAGTGTGATCCATGTGACGTCATTCTGTAACTTGCTTGTATTTATTACAATAACAAATGATAACGACATCTTTTAACATTAAAGTTAGACACAGATCTGATTAAAGGTCAACATCTGAATCCAACTAAATAATGTAGCCTACTGCTAATTAAATTTGTCTCTTACAACTATGAAAATGTATCGAGTAAAACATGTTTAAACTGCAACTAGTTTTCATAATCATCTATAATTCAAAACACTTAACAATTAATAGTAATTTAATTGGAGTTGAAGTTGACATTTCATGGCTTAACATTACAATGCAACATGTATTCCTTTCTTTATCTTCAGGGTGGTCCTACCTATGGCAGGAAAATGATGACTGGGAGTCTTGCAGCTGCAGGTGTCTTCGCATCAGAGGGTCGTTGGAGCTGTTTTGCAACATTCACCCACCTTACCATAAGGCACGATGCCAGGTTTTGTTTTTTCTCAAATTAGAATATGTTGTGCTATTCAATAAGGTCATGATGTTCTTTTTGTCTGTGTTTAAGGAGCAAGGAACCTCAACCTCTTCCTTACCATGCAGCCTATGGGTCACAAAATCCACATGGACCAAAATGAGAAGATTGTCATGTTTGGCGTGACTCATGTGTTGGTAATAGATGGCTTCTCCAGCAAAATTGTTGGACAAGCTACTATGCCTGTAAAGAACAACCTCACCATCTACAATGACGTTTACAGGTAATTGAAAAGACTGTTGTCCTTGTACCCTAAACATTACAAATCATCCCCATTTTATGAGGTGTTTTAACAGGGTGTCTGTGGGTCCTTAAAACAAAAAAATGCATTTAAAACTAAATATCTTACAATTTCTTGAATACCATTTGTCAGCTCTGAAAATGCACTTGATTAGGAAGAGACACATTTTCGAAAGTGGATTTAAATTCAATATGGCTTGTTAATGTATTAAAAGAAAATGCTCAACTTAAGTGGGATTAGTCGCATGTGAAAACCTTCATAATATATTTTTTTTTAGTTTGGATTTGAATCAACGTATTAAATTGCATTCATATTGGTCTAAAAAAGGACTTAAATTAAACTTATTGAAAACTACAGAAACCCTTTTTAAGCAGCAAGTTAAAACTCATCTCACCTCATCAGTACCTGATAACACAAGACCTACTACACATTTTGTAAATGTATCTGACACCATTAGCCTTACCCTCCATACTGCTGTCTGCCAATGTTATGTTTTCTTGCAGGAGTGCAGTAATGGAATATGGGATGTGGGACCAGGTCAGAGTGGATCATGGAAAGGAGTTCTACCTCACTCTTTTCATGCAGGAGAAGTTGGCCAGCCACCGCCACAACACTGAAAGGCCACCATATCTCCAAACACCATCGACAAAGGTGATCAACATACAATGGTTTTGCTGATTATAAAGTTAATCAACATGTAATTAAATAACTATTTCACACTTTCATTAATTATTCAGAATGGTTAACTGAAGATATTGAAATGTGTGAAAGTAAGTTAGTCTGGGGGGGCGGGGAAAATATTTGTTTATCAAGAATCTGAAAATGTCTCTATTTTGCAATGACAGAATCACAGAATTGAGAGAATCTGGCCAGAAATCAACAACCGGGTCAACTACCCGTTGAAAGCTGCATTGGTCCAACTGGTGGATCAGGAGGAGCTGGACATGGAGGACCAGATGACTCGGTTCTGTGTGTCATCTTTGACATGCCAGTTGGCCCAGATCGGTGTTAACCGAACTGTGCAAACATGGAATGCACACAGGATTCCTGGTATGTCTTCAGGTTGGTCTTTCAAGCCTTTTTTAATGTGAATAATTATTTTCAAAATGTTTTACTATTGAATGTTTCTTAAACATGTTTTATCAAATACTAGAAGGAGCATGTTGCAATACATGGCATGGTTGTGACAGCCACATTGAATTATTATTACAGGGAGGGGGATACCAAATTACTTGGCCAGAGATGGATGCCCAAAGAAGCTGTCGACAGACCTTTTGCCAAATGCATCTGTGGCTGCAGACTGGTACGACCAGGAAGTGGGCTCACTGACAGTGTCAGACTTTGGCACCAACCATTTCCAAGTTCACAGGACCAGGAAGCTGCAGTGAGGGGATTTGCTCTGCAGTGCCCTGATACAAGTGGACTGCTGGACAATGCAGTGAATAATCTGCCACAACCGTTCAAACATGGACTCAAAGGCCTCATCGACATCTCAAGGAGAATTTGTCAACGCTGATGTTTTTTTATGTGTCTAAGTTGTTATTGTCTGTGCTTTTTAATTAATTGGTTCAACTGATGGGATGTTTTTTTCTTTTCTTCAAATGTTGGGGGTTTAAAGGGAGAAATATGTTCTTTTTGAATAAACACTTATGTCTTTAAAGTCTGGCACGAATTTCATTTTTAATCTGTAATGGGAAAGGCTGGACCTGTAACACCAACTATTGATAGTGACACGGTGTGTTGACCCCCTGCCAGTGTGAGTAAGGCACTGGAAGATGGCTTGTTCAGCGACCTCTGACCTAGGTAACAAACGTACACCCCAAAATATACACACACAAGACGGTTGCAGCCGGTTTCGGGCGGTGAAGCCATGATAACTTCATACATTAGCCACCATTGTATCACTTGTTTCAGGCTCATAAGTCGGTCTCCCTGACAGCCGGGTATCACAGATTTGGACCCAGTGTGAAGATTTCCCACTGGAGGAGGACCCCGATGTGGTTGGGAACCTCGCTTGTTTATGAAGGGCAGCTTAAGGACCCTGACACCCTCAGTTTGGATGTCAATCTGATACCTATTGCTTCACTAAGAACACAGCTGATGTCTGAGCACTACAATCAAACAGCAGGAACAAACATCAATGATAAACAATCTGAGCCAACCTATAAATCACATCATACTAAACACCATTTTGACCTGAGCTTGTAGCAGGTAGGCTATAAAGCTTCAGTGAAGCTCAGTCAGGACGGTTCATACATCTGACATTCACTTTTCATTTGGAACGGCTCTTGGAAGGCAACACTTTGATGATGTAAATCATGCGAGCAGATTGACTGCAGATGGAAGAATCAGAGGAATTGAGATCCAGCAATACAATTCAAATACAGGAATGTAATCCTAATGCAATGCTACCACTAATTCTGAAGGCTTCCTCTTTTAGGGGAGTAGTTAACTTGTGCTTGACATAAAGAATTAGAAAATACCAAAGATTGTCTTTCTTTACGAATCTAGAAGTGTGCAGATGTCATTGGATCAGATATAAGTACATGTGAGCTGCTGCTCTGAGCTAAACAAGGTCATGACCTGTTGCTCTGAGCTAAACCTGTTGCTCTTAGCTAAACAAGGCCACGACCTGTTGCTCTGAGCTAAACCTGTTGCTCTGAGCTAAACAAGGTCATGACCTGTTGCTCTGAGCTAAACAAGGTCATGACCTGTTGCTCTGAGCTAAACAAGGCCATGACCTGCTGCTCTGAGCTAAACCTGTTGCTCTTAGCTAAACAAGGTCATGACCTGTTGCTCTGAGCTAAACCTGCTGCTCTGAGCTAAACAAGGCCATGACCTGTTGCTCTTAGCTAAACAAGGTCATGACCTGTTGCTCTGAGCTAAACCTGTTGCTCTGAGCTAAACAAGGTCATGACCTGTTGCTCTTAGCTAAACAAGGTCATGACCTGTTGCTCTGAGCTAAACAAGGCCATGACCTGCTGCTCTGAGCTAAACCTGTTGCTCTTAGCTAAACAAGGTCATGACCTGTTGCTCTGAGCTAAACCTGCTGCTCTGAGCTAAACAAGGCCATGACCTGTTGCTCTGAGCTAAACCTGTTGCTCTGAGCTAAACAAGGCCATGACCTGTTGCTCTGAGCTAAACCTGTTGCTATTAGCTAAACAAGGTCATGACCTGCTGCTCTGAGCTAAACAAGGTCATGACCTGTTGCTCTATAAGCTACACAAGGCTCTGAGCTGAATATGGCTTATCTAAATGTACATGCAGAGATATAGCCATACGGCTAAACACAGGCAACAATGCCTAACAATCACGACTGTAAACTATGTGAGACATGTTAGAGATGTGAGGAGCTGTGCTCTCCATGTTTCACTCTGATACAATAACTCATGGAGTCAACTCCTCAAAACATGTTCACACAACACAGAGCTCCATCCTTCTGGAGACCAGAGGACTACATGATGATGTGATGTAGTCAGAGGAGTAAAGACACTGACAGCAGAGTCACAACAGAACAGGTTATATGTTTATGATGATTTAGTTTATTTCGATCAGCAAAATATACAACAATCATAATTCAACAAAAGAAGAAAGTGGCTGACCGAAAGGGTCGAGGATGAAGCTAACGAGCTTATAAGTGCCCTAACCTATGATTTCTCGAAAAAACTTATTTCAAAGAATCATATATATATATATACACACATACATACGTATACATATACATACATATACACACACACACATATATACATATAAACACACACTATACATACACACACATATAAACATAAAACGAAAAACAAAACAAAAAACGTGTCCCCATTAACCGTTGATGTAATGATGATGTAGTAATGAAGGTTACAGGTGAAGCACAGGTGGTGCTGTGATTGGGTGCTAACTGAACGCTGCTTAATAAGAAAAACACAACTGTCTCTATTTTTCAATTGTCAATATGTATTGCCTCGTGGTCATCATATCCTCACTCTTCCATGTGGGAATGTTTAGTTCCAAAATGACCCAAATAAAACAAGTAAATACATGATGTATACAACTATGCTGGAAATTAACCATGAACATAAATATCAGAGGAAATAAACGGCATTAAATACATATGTATCAATAACAGGTATACTGCCATCTAGCGGTATAAAGGTGAACCGTTTACTCTGCGGTGGAAATATAGTCTCTGCACAGAAACATTACTTTGATTAATCTATATTAGGAACTGTGTTGCATCAAACAATGCAACGATTAAGTGAGAAGGTGATTCTTGCTGTGTACATGAATATTAAACTTCCCGTCGTCACCACTGTCGCTAACATATCCAGGTTTAATTCTTTATATTGACTAATTAATATTCTTCTAACGTTACCCTGCTATGTGTTTGCATCGTTAAAATATCCCCGTTTAATTCTTTATTCTTTATATTGATTAATTAATATTCCTCTAAGGTTAATACGAATATGTATCACTGGCTTTTATTTTGACTTCATTTTAAGCACTTCCGTTCTGTCGTTTTTGGTTTCAGACGGCAGAAACGAAATACGGAGGTGGTATTCCGTTTTTCCGTTTTTGGTTTTCAAACGGAAAACGAAAAAACCACGTGATTTCCGTATTCCGTATTTGGAATGAAACGAAAAAACGAAATAACATTACGTACACGGACCACACGGCTTGAAGACTTGAGTCCCACTCGCCGTGTTCACAGTGAAGCCCCTGAGGAGGACACACAGAACAGTGCAGCTGCGTGTGGACCATGTTCACCCCCAGGGGGCGCTGCAGTGTTGGCTGAAGAGGGGAAGACCACTGGGCAGGGGGGCACAGGACAGAGACTCTCACCCGTCTCCATCCAGGTGGATCTTGGTGTCGCTCCACAGGGGGAGCGCCAGGCCGATGGAGCAGCTTTTGCTGGCAGAGGATATAAATGATGTGATGAACTGGAAACAAGCGAAGAGGTTCTCCCTTTCTTATGAAACACAAAGGAGAGCAGCAGGTCCTGACTGGCAGCATCATACATGTAGATGTGGTCATGTCAGCATCATACATGTAGATGTGGTCATGTGTCAGCATCACACATGTAGATGTGGTCATGTGTCAGCATCACACATGTAGATGTGGTCATGTGTCAGCATCACACATGTAGATGTGGTCATGTCAGCATCACACATGTAGATGTGGTCATGTGTCAGCATCACACATGTAGATGTGGTCATGTCAGCATCACACATGTAGATGTGGTCATGTCAGCATCACACATGTAGATGTGGTCATGTGTCAGCATCATACATGTAGATGTGGTCATGTCAGCATCACACATGTAGATGTGGTCATGTCAGCATCACACATGTAGATGTGGTCATGTGTCAGCATCACACATGTAGATGTGGTCATGTGTCAGCATCACACATGTAGATGTGGTCATGTCAGCATCATACATGTAGATGTGGTCATGTCAGCATCATACATGTAGATGTGGTCATGTGTCAGCATCACACATGTAGATGTGGTCATGTCAGCATCACACATGTAGATGTGGTCATGTCAGCATCACACATGTAGATGTGGTCATGTGTCAGCATCACACATGTAGATGTGGTCATGTCAGCATCATACATGTAGATGTGGTCATGTCAGCATCACACATGTAGATGTGGTCATGTGTCAGCATCACACATGTAGATGTGGTCATGTGTCAGCATCACACATGTAGATGTGGTCATGTGTCAGCATCACACATGTAGATGTGGTCATGTGTCAGCATCATACATGTAGAGGTGGTCATGTGTCAGCATCATACATGTAGATGTGGTCATGTGTCAGCATCATACATGTAGATGTGGTCATGTGTCAGCATCACACATGTAGATGTGGTCATGTCAGCATCATACATGTAGATGTGGTCATGTCAGCATCACACATGTAGATGTGGTCATGTGTCAGCATCACACATGTAGATGTGGTCATGTGTCAGCATCACACATGTAGATGTGGTCATGTGTCAGCATCACACATGTAGATGTGGTCATGTGTCAGCATCACACATGTAGATGTGGTCATGTGTCAGCATCACACATGTAGATGTGGTCATGTGTCAGCATCACACATGTAGATGTGGTCATGTGTCAGCATCACACATGTAGATGTGGTCATGTCAGCATCACACATGTAGATGTGGTCATGTCAGCATCATACATGTAGATGTGGTCATGTCAGCATCATACATGTAGATGTGGTCATGTGTCAGCATCACACATGTAGATGTGGTCATGTGTCATCATCACACATGTAGATGTGGTCATGTCAGCATCACACATGTAGATGTGGTCATATCAGCATCACACATGTAGATGTGGTCATGTCAGCATCACACATGTAGATGTGGTCATGTCAGCATCACACATGTAGATGTGGTCATGTCAGCATCACACATGTAGATGTGGTCATGTCAGCATCACACATGTAGATGTGGTCATGTCAGCATCACACATGTAGATGTGGTCATGTCAGCATCATACATGTAGATGTGGTCATGTGTCAGCATCATACATGTATATGTGGTCATGTGTCAGCATCACACATGTAGATGTGGTCATGTCAGCATCACACATGTAGATGTGGTCATGTCAGCATCACACATGTAGATGTGGTCATGTCAGCATCACACATGTAGATGTGGTCATGTGTCAGCATCATACATGTAGATGTGGTCATGTCAGCATCATACATGTAGATGTGGTCATGTGTCAGCATCATACATGTAGATGTGGTCATGTGTCAGCATCACACATGTAGATGTGGTCATGTCAGCATCATACATGTAGATGTGGTCATGTGTCAGCATCACACATGTAGATGTGGTCATGTCAGCATCACACATGTAGATGTGGTCATGTGTCAGCATCACACATGTAGATGTGGTCATGTGTCAGCATCACACATGTAGATGTGGTCATGTCAGCATCACACATGTAGATGTGGTCATGTGTCAGCATCACACATGTAGATGTGGTCATGTCAGCATCACACATGTAGATGTGGTCATGTGTCAGCATCACACATGTAGATGTGGTCATGTGTCAGCATCACACATGTAGATGTGGTCATGTGTCAGCATCATACATGTAGATGTGGTCATGTGTCAGCATCACACATGTAGATGTGGTCATGTGTCAGCATCACACATGTAGATGTGGTCATGTGTCAGCATCACACATGTAGATGTGGTCATGTGTCAGCATCACACATGTAGATGTGGTCATGTGTCAGCATCACACATGTAGATGTGGTCATGTGTCAGCATCATACATGTAGATGTGGTCATGTGTCAGCATCATACATGTAGATGAAACAGAGTAGCCCCACGCCCCTCACCCAGTGTCCCCCATAGCACATCCCCCCCCCGGGGCCTCCCCCTCTCACCCAGCCCTCCCAGAGCTCCATAGAGACTGTGTCTGTCCCACGGCCACTTCAACTTAAATTAATTCTATCAAAAGAAAGCAGAAGAGGAGTCGTACACAATAACCTTATTCAAGTTAACACCATTATTTCAGCAGTGCAACAAAACAGGACTATTAAATGTGGTCTCCTAAATATTCGATCTGTCATCTAAAGCTGTGTTACTAAATGATTTAATATCAGATAATCACATTGATTTATGTTGCCTAACTGAAACCTGGCTGAGCCATGAAGAATATGTCTGCCTGAATGAATCGACTCCTCCAAGTCATATTAATACTCACATTCCTCGAGGCACCGGTCGAGGAGGTGGAGTAGCAGCCATCTTTGAATCGAGCCTATTAATTAATCCTCAACCAAAATTACCCTACACCTCATTTGAAAGCCTTGTTCTTAGTCTTTCACATCCAACCTGGAAGACACTACAGCCAATTATATTTGTGATTCTGTACCGGCCACCAGGTCCATATTCAGAGTTTATATCTGAATTCTCAGAATTTATATCAAGTTTGGTTCTTAAAACTGATAAAGTTATTATTGTTGGAGATTTTAATATCCATGTGGATGTTGATAATGATTGCCTAGGTGCTGCATTCATCTCCTTGTTGGACTCGATTGGCTTCTGCCAGAGAGTACAGAAACCCACTCACAGCTTTGGCCACACTGTTAGAAGTGGGACAAATAAATGCAAATTTTTCTGGGATGGGAAGTTTAGCAGAGGGATCCGTGGACCAGGCGGGGAAGTATCGAATGCGGAATGTAGGTACTAAAACAGATCTGAGGTGACCCCAGTTCCATTAGACTACAACGACAGGAAAGCAACCAGGCATCCATCAGGCCGGCCGACGGGGAGAGTGGCTGTAAGGTCAAATGAAAGAGTCGAGGCCATCGCTGGGCCGATAAGCAGAGAGCCAGGTACGAAGAGAACAAGGGTCCTGAGTGGTCATCTTAGGCGTTTACAACCGGTGACCCTCTGACTGAACTCACTCAGGGGCCCCACGTCGAGACCAGATGTAAACATTGCACCTCTTGTGATATTCAAATGAAGACTTGTTTAATTGTGTGTTCGGAGCCCATATCCTCACCATATGGGCCCAAGGTGATGTTACTGCGGAGGGAATAAACACAAGCCTGGATTCATGTATGTTAACCTGCCTGTAGATCAATGGTCTTTGATATGATAATGTAACCTATGTCTCCCATATGTTCTGTATCCTGACCCCCGGTTAGAGTGTGTTCTGTGTCACTGCCCACGGGAAGTCTCACAAAGTCTGAAAGGAGCTGTAAAGAGGGTACTTCCCACTAAGTGCCTGAGAGATTAGACAAGATCCCCGGAGACAGGTCACAGAGGTGACCCAGCTCATCTAAACCAGCTAAGACAACGGTCCCCCTCTTTGATGGGGAGCCAGAGAGTCTCCCCGGAACCTCTCAGGAAGTGAGGGGGGGATGACCCCCCCATCAGCACCCAGAGGACGTATATCCGGTAAAAGTAGGAGGGGCCGAGGGTATAAAGGGACGAACAGAGAAAAAGAAAAAAAAAGTTGTTAGTTGTTGTGGTTTGCCTCAGGCCTCTGTGAGAGAACTCGACTTGTACTTTGTTTATTTCTTCTTCCTGTTTTTGAATAAAATACTTGCTGCCTTGCAGTCTTAAAACTTTACCCTCGGTTTGTGGACCTACTTTTTGTGAGACCTATTTCTTCACCTGTCGACCCACCCGAGGAGACCGAAGGCGGAGACCCGAGAGCGGACCCCGCAGCCCCCGAGGTGAGTCTGAGCGACATCTGCACGGCTACACCCACTGACCTCAGCTACCAGGGCACAGACTGAGTCCTCACACCTCTCCACTGACATGTACTGACGAGAGATATCGCTGCAGCTGGTAGACCTCCGGCTCTCGGCCGAGCCGTGGTTGGTTCCGGGACCGAGAGAGGGACTCGTAACCCTCGAGAGAAAAGGTTTAACTAAAGTCCTTTCAGGGGTCAGAATAAGAAGAGGGCCAAGGGACCCGTCTCATCAGGTCATGTAGAAGGCACAGCTTTGTGATGGGCCTTTCCAAGTTGCCATTTTGTGTCCTGATCTTGACCCGACGTACATGTCCTCTTTTGTCCGGAAAGATTTCTGTGATTCTGCCCATGGGCCAGGAATTGCGTGGTGAGCTTTCATCGATGATCAGCACTATGTCTCCATGCTTTAGATTACTTTGAATCTGATTCCATTTCTGTCTCTCTTGGAGCAATGGAAGGTACTCTCGTGTCCAGCGTTTCCAGAAGAGATCAGCTATATATGGGTCTGTTTCCACCTTCTTCTGGAATAGATATCACTTTTGTCAAAGAGTCCGGGTGGAAGAGTCGGCATTCGCTTCATTTGAAGTAGGTGGTTAGGTGTCAGAGGTTCTGGATCTTTGAAGAGCCAGGCTGATGATCGAATCAATTTGTGCCATGACGAGAAGTGCTCAATAAAACGAGTCAGTGGACTTTGATTCTGCAGTGCACTTGCTGTGAAAACCAGAGCCACCTTTTTGACCTCCGGGTCACCGTCGGACAGTGTGGGTGGTACTTGGAGCACTGGCCAGTCTGTTTCCGGTTGCATCAGGAAATTTGGACCTCTCAGCCAGTGTCCCTCTTGGATGAACTTCTCGGCTTTCATGCCTCTTGATGCACTGTCAGCGAGGTTGAGTCCTGTCTTTATGTGGCGCCATTGGGATTTGTCTGTCAGATCCCGAATAGTGGTCACTCTGTTAGCCACGTAGGTTTGAAACCTTCTGGCGTCATTCTGGATGTATTTTAAGACGGCGGTGCTGTCGGTCCAAAAGACAGTCTCCGAGGGTTGACTCGAGCTCTCTTTTCAGCATCCTGTCTATCCTAGCAGCGAGGACTGCACTGGCAAGCTCCAGCCTTGGGATTGTCACCACCTTCAAAGGTGCAACCCTTGCCTTCCCGATCACAAACACCATGTGAGCTAGTCCTTTGTCACTGGTCAGTTTCAAATAGCTCACTGTCCCGTAACCTCGCTCACTTGCATCGCAGAAGTGGTGCATCTGTGCTCTAGTAACTTCGAAATCTGGTGGCCTAAGGCATCTCTTGACTCTTAGGCTGGAAATCAGGTTAAGGTCTTTCAGCCACTCTTTCCATCTCTCTGTGTAAGCAGTTGGTATCGATTCATCCCATCCACAGTTTAGCTTGCACAGGTCCTGCAGTATTCCTTTCCCTGTCAGCATGACTGGTGCTATGAACCCAAGAGGATCGTATACCGAGTTCAACACGGACAAAATGCTTCTGCGGGTGACTGATGGTTGTTTCGGGGTGATAGAGAAGAAGAATGTGTCGGACTCAATGTCCCATCGAATGCCAAGAGCCCTTTCTATGGGCAGTTTGTCTTTGTCGAGGTCGAGATCTTTGACCTCTTTTGCTCTCTCTTCCGCTGGAACAGAGGCAAGGACTGCTCGACTGTTACTGGTCCATTTGGTGAGTTTAAATCCACCTGTGGTGCAGACTGATTTGAGCTCCTTCACCAGACAGATTGCTTGGCTCTCGCTTGGGACGGATTTGAGGCAGTCGTCTACATAGAAGTTGCGACGAATAGTGTTGACGACTTCAGTACTACACTTTCCTTCATTATCATCAGCTGTCCGTTTCAGTGCGAAATTGGCACAGCTCGGTGATGAGACCGCTCCAAAGAGATGCACCGTCATCCGGTACTCTGCTAGCGGTTGTTTGGTGTCACCATCTGGCCACCACAGGAATCTGAGGAAGTCCACATCATCTCTAGGTATTCTTACTTGATGGAACATTCCTTCTATGTCTCCCATCACTGCTACTGGTTCCTGTCGGAATCGGAGGAGTACACCCAGCAAGGTGTTCGTAAGGTCAGGACCCTGCAGCAGCTCACTATTTAGGGAGGTTCCTTGGAATGAAGAGGTACAATCGAACACCACCCGGATTGTCTTCTTTCTTTTGTGGTAGACACCATGGTGGGGAATGTACCACAGTCTTCCGTCTTTCCGGGGGAGTTGTTCCTCGGGCACTCTTTCTGCATGCCCTCTCCTCAAGACATCACTCATGAAGCTGTTATAGTCTTTCCGAAAGGCTTCATCTTTCTGGAATCTGCGGGCAAGGCCTAATACTCTTTGTTCCGCCACCTTCCTGTTGTTTGGCAGGCTGATGTTATCCTGACGGAACGGAAGTCGTAGTTCATAGTGGCCTTCTTTTCTGAGATGGCGCGGCAGTGTCCAGTCGCCGTCGCGGCAGCTCCGCGGAGATTGTGCGCTCTTTTAGTTTTTGTGTTTATTTTTAATATTTTCTTTGCCACAAACACATCGGCACTAACAACATACGACCGCAGCACACTTTTGGACATAAACTTTTGCGCAAAACAAGGGTTTTTGTCCACTTTTTCCATCGATCCAGCGTGGCCGGCAGAGATCGTCGGCGAACCACAACAACAGCAGTGGAGCCGCTACTACGGGGGCGACGAAAACATCGAGGAAGCGGAGCGATTCGGAACAGACTGAGAGTTCAAGCCCACCGTCCACCTCTGCCCAGCATCCTTCTTGCTAACGTCCAGTCTCTGGAAAATAAGATGGATGATTTTGGCAAGGATCAGATTCCAACGGGACATGCGGGATTGTAACATCTTTTGTCTGGCAAACTTGGCTGACCCGCTGGTGCGGATCGAGTCATATGTCCAACCGAGTCCTTCTCTGTTTTCCGTGCAGACAGAACGGAAGAGTCTGGTAAATCTAAGGGTGGAGGGTCTGCTTCATGACGAACAACATGTGGTGCGACCCCAAGAACATTAAGACTCTTTCGTTCCTGCTGCGAACCTGGAACATCTGACGATCTCATGCCGTCCATTCTACCTTCCCGGAGTTCAGCTCGGTCATCACCACAGCCGTCTACATTCCACCACAGCGGACACCGCGTAGCACTATCGGACCTACATGATGTGTTATGTCGGCATCAGAACAAGTATCCCGGCGGCTGTGGTGGTGGCTGGGACTTTAACAAGGCAAACCTAAAAAGTCATGCCGAACTTTCACCAGCACATTACGTGTGCTACCAGAGGAAGAACGTTGGACCACTGCTATCGCCATTCAAGAGAGGCTATAAGGCTGTCTCTCTCCCTCCGTTAGGGAAATCAGACCATGCCGCCATTTTTCTGCTTCGGAGTATAAACAAAGAATCGCGGGAAGCGGTAGTGACGAGGAACGTAATGCGGTGGTCTGACCAATCAGAGGCTGAGCTACAGGACGCTCTGAGTATTGTCGACTGGGACATGATCCAATCCAGTTCCAGTGACGTCAGCGAGTTGGAAGTAGCAATGAGCCTCATAGCAACGCTTAACGGACACCATCGTCCCCACGGTAAAAGTTAGGGGCTTTCCTAATAAAAAGCCGTGGGTTGATAGATCCATCCGTGAAGCTGTGAACGCCCGCATTGCTGCCTATAACTCCGGTCTTGTATCCGCAACATGGACGAGTACAAGGCAGCGGTCTATGGACTGAGGAGGCGGTGAAGAACGCCAAAGGAGGTACGAGACAGAGTGGAATCACAGATGGAGCAGCGCGACACCAGGCGCCTATGGCAGGGGCTACGGACTATTACAAACTACCAGAGCAGACCCCGCAATGGTGAGTGCCGCATCCCTAGCGGACGACCTGAACTCATTTTATGCACGGTTTGAGGCTAGCAACAACAGCGCTAGCTCGCCGGCTAACAACAACACCGTAAGCGTAGCCGAGGTGAGTTCTACCGCTGGGGATGAACACACACTCTCTGTGACCGAGCACAGTGTGAGGAGGGCTCTGTTGAGGGTGAACACCAGGAAAGCTGCAGGTCCAGATGGCATATCTGGGCGAGTACTGAAGACCTGTGCTAACCAGCTAGCTCCAGTGTTCACCACAATATTCAACCTCTCCTGGCTGAGTCCGTGGTCCCGCCTGCTTCAAGAGATCCACTATTGTCCCTGTGCCCAAGAATGCTTCTCCAGCATGTATGAATGACTACCGACCGGTGGCCCTCACCTCGGTGGTCATGAAATGCTGAGAGGCTGATAAAGGACTACATCTGCGCCTTCCTCCCTTCCTCCATGGACCCGCTGCAGTTTGCTTATCGCCCAAACAGATCCACGGATGATGCTGTCTCCCAGGTACTGCACACCACACTCTCTCATCTGGACAGCCAGAGGGGGCTATGTGAGACTGCTGTTCATTGATTATAGTTCAGCTTTCAACACCATAGTCCCTCCAGACTGGCGGCAAGCTGATTGAGCTGGGACTGAACACCCCTGTGTGCTTGGATCCTGGACTTCCTGACCGCCAGGCCACAGGTGGTCAGGGTGGGCAGACACCTCCAAATCCTCACCCTGAACACAGGATCCCCCCAGGGTTGCGTCCTCAGCCCCCTACTGTTCTCCCTGAACACACATGACCGGGTGGCCAGGTTCAGCTCAACACCATCATCAAGTTTGCGGATGACACAGTGGTGGTGGGCCTGATCTCCCCCAACAACGAGAAGGCCTACCTGGAGGAAGTTGCTGATCTGTCACTCTGGTGCCGGGACAACAGCCTCATCATGAATGTCACCAAAACTAAGGAGCTGATTGTGGACTTTAGGAAGGTACAACAACAGAGGACGTACTCACCACTGGGGATTAACGGACTACTGTGGAGGGTGAGCGGTATAAATACCTGGGAGTCCACATCACCGAGGATCTGACATGGTCAACAAACACAGACACTCTGGTGAGAAAGGCAAGGCAGCGCCTCTACCACCTCAGGCAGCTGAGGAAATTTAAAGTTTCCCAGAGGATCCTTCAGTCCTTCTACTCTGGAGCTGTAGAGGCGTCCTGACAGGAAGCATCACAGCCTGGTTTGGCAACTGCTCCGCTCAGGACAGGAAGGCTCTGCAGAGAGTAGTGCGTTCGGCTGTGCGCACTATGGAACTACACTCCCACCCTGCAGGACTTGTACACCAGGAGGTGCAGAACCAGAGCCGGCAGGATCATGAAGGATCCTCACCACCCCAACAACAGACTGTTTCAGCTGCTGCGGTCAGGCAGGCGCCTCCGTAGTCACGCTGCAAGAACAGAGAGACTGAGACGGAGTTTCTTTCCTCAGGCCATCAGGATTGTGAACTCCGACCTCACCAGGACCCCATAGACCCACACAACTGCCCTCTTAGGCACACACACACACACACACACACACACTTACTGTAAATATTGTGTTGTTTTTTATTTGTAAATAGTGTGTACTTGTTGCCCTTGCACATTCCTGCTGAGCATTGCCACTTTCATTTCACTGCACACCCTGTGTGTGTATGTGACAAATAAAACATCTTGAATCTTGAATCTTGATCTTGAATCCTTTTGACTGAGCTGTTCATCACATGCAGGAATTTCTTGTCTTCAAATGAGTGTTCTTGTTTTTCATTGTAGGCCAGCTCTGAGAAGTCCTGGTTGTATTGTTGTATAAGGAGCTCTTCCAGCTTGGCCACTGATATTCTATTGGATGTTATCTGTGGTCGACCATGCTCATCCATAGGTGCAGTACTGCAGAGAGGTCCGTTTATAGTCCAGCCTAGGCTTGTCAGGACTGCATAGGGCCCCTCACCTTGGCTACTGATCACTCAGTGGTTCCAGGGCCTTTGGTACATTTGCACCAATCAATAGGCCTACTTCTGCCCTGATGGGCCTCAAGTGGACCTCCTTTAGGTAAGACCATCCTTTTATGTCCATTTCCGTCGGAATGTTCTCTTGACTGACAGGAATGGCCTTTTGTGTGAAGACTTCTGGAAGCCCTATGAAGCTGTTGCCATCCAGGCTGCATACTTCCAGTCCTCTTATCGCATGGGTTTTCACAGGCTTTTCATGACCCATTGTTCGGAGTAAGATCTCTGTTTTCTTTCCTCTGACAGACAACTGCTCCATCAGTTTTTTGGTGACAAAGGTGGCAGTGCTTCCAGGGTCTAGAAATGCATATGTTTCTATCAAACAGCTGCCTTTATGGCTCTTTATCTTGACAGGTACCACTGCTAGCTTGTAGTCTGTGGTTCTGTCCCCTGTGTGTGCTGCTGATGACACCAGAGCAATTTGTGCTGCCGATGAAACTTTAGCCATGTAGTTGCTCCTGGTGTCTGAAACCTGCTTAGCTGCTGGCTTGGTGTTTCCTGGAATAAAGTTCTCTATATGCAAGACAGTGGGGTGTTTCTTCTCACAGGAACGACACGTGAGACGTTTCTTGCATTCTTTGCTCATATGACCTTTGATCAAGCAGGCAAAGCAGAGTCCATTTTTCTTTAGCAGCTCGACTTTCTCCTCATGGGGAATCTTTGTAATTCTTTCACATGTTTCCATCACATGATCTCCTTTACAGAAAGCACAAGGCTTGACGAAGGCGTCCATGGCTGTCCGGATGCCCTCTGGCCTGTCTGCCCTCTCCTGTGCCTTAGTGTTCTGGTAGGTTTCTGTCTTGGGTACAACAGTCGTAGCAAAGCTTTTCTTGCTGCTAGGTCTCGTCTGGATATTCTCCCACTCGTGCTTCCGGCTGGGTCCTGTATATCCCCGAAGACGGGATCTTGAATGATTCTGACCTGCCTTTCCATAAACAGAACCAGATCATGGAACGTAGGTCTCTGCTGTGTTCTTTCAGTGATGTCACATACAGCAGATCGCCATTTCTCTCAAAGCTTAAATGGAAGTTTGAAAACAAGTCTTTTCATGTTGGATGGTGAGTCCAGCTCTGACATGTATGGTAGGTCCTGAACTGCATTACCACAGCCTCTCAGATAGAGGACGTAGCCATGAAGTGCTTTTCCATCATCTGTGCGTATTTGGTTCCAGTTCAAGTCCTTTTCGACGTATGCAGATATGATTTTGAATTCATCTCCAACGTGATATTTAAGTAGGCGCTTTGCTTCCGGGTAACCAGTGGTGGCGTTCATGTGAAAGCAGCTTTGGACGAGTTCCTTTGGCTGTCCAACCGTATACTGCTCCAGGAAGTACAGTCGATCCTCGTTGCTCTTGGTCTTGTCCTCGATGTTGTGCTCAAAAGCCTTCATAAATGGCCTGAAGGTTAGAGGATCGCCGTCAAACACCAACACTTCCCTTCTTGGCAGTTTAGATTCTTTCTGCTGTATCACGAGCAGGTCCGTCAAGTCCGTCTGTCTTTGTATGATGTTGGTGAGATCGATGCTCTGAGCTATTTCACGTCTGGGAGTGGATTCTCCTCATCTGGGTGGTCCATCAGAAACCACAGCTCTACGTGTGGGAGGGTTTGTCGGAGCCCTCGCTGGTCGCTCAGTTATTGGTCGGTGCCGAGTGTACATCATTTTTGTAAGGGTGTTTTAGGTATGGTTCCTATCCGTGCGAACTCCAGTTGTGTTAGACTTTCTTCCATTTTGGCAGATGCATATCTCCGGTTTTCAGTTTCTTTTCCAGATTCTGAGGCTCCTCTTTCAAATTCCTCTAGGGCCTTTAGCCTTGCATCACTGCTGCAAGATCTGCTTCCAGGTCCAGGGATTCCATTCTTAAACTCAGCTGATGCTTCTCTGCTTCCATTCTTAAACTCAGCTGATGCTTCTCTGCTTCCATTCTTAGACTCAGCTGATGCTTCTCCGTTTCCAGTTCATGTTTCTTTTTAAGAGCTTCAGCTCTTGGCCTGCAGAGCAGCTTTGTCTGCAGCTACCTTCATTCGTGCTGAAAGCACTATAGAAGATCTGGAACCTTTGGAAACTTTAGAACCTTTCGAGCTCCTTGAGCTGGTCTGTGAGACGCTGTCCCCAGCATCAACAACATTTTGTGGGTCAGGCTGAAGTTTTAACCATCGATCCACCTCAGACATAAACGCTTCATAATCCGCCATTTTGGGCTCTAACCAGTCCAAGTTTTCATTTGTTCTCACATCCTCACTCAGCAATAACTGAACAGAATGAGACTCTTTAAATTCATCCAGCAGTTTTACAAATTCATTTGCAGCTTTATTCACATCATCAACATCAGCACACTCTCTCATCATTGTTTTTATTTCATTCATGTTCCGTGTGCAGTGAGAGTTTCCCTCTCCGTGTCGC
This sequence comes from Pseudoliparis swirei, assembly GCF_029220125.1. NCBI lineage: Eukaryota > Metazoa > Chordata > Actinopteri > Perciformes > Liparidae > Pseudoliparis > Pseudoliparis swirei. The sequence continues at coordinate 251,265 of NC_079394.1, forward strand.
GCTGAGTGATTTAAATGCTTTCTTTTGTTGCGCCGCGTCCATCTCAATATTATCGGCTTCAGTGAGTCCCGATGCAGATCCTTCCGCCATTATTTCATTTTTCGTTCTCAGCCTTTAATTTTCGTTTGTGCAGGTTTTTTCCAAGTAAGTCCGACTGTTTTTGTTGGAATATTCGTTAGTATTCTGTGGCTTCTTTATTTATTTATATTCGTTCGTGCGCATATCCGCGCTTTGTTTCCGTGCAGCGATATTGATCCGCGGTGTCCTGCAACCTATAGTTTGATTGATTCCGTAATTTATAGGCAGTTTATGGATTCATTTGTCTGCTCATCAAACACTTCTTTCATTTCCTTTGTCCGTTTAATGTTTGACCGTAACCAGGTTCAGAAGACGGCGCGTCCGCTCGTTACTCACGGTACCGGTGAGATCAGATTCTGGCTGCAGTCCAAATGAATCCGAAGCGACAGCGACTCCGGGCTTCACTCAGATCCACGTTGCTGGCGTTCTTTGTGGCGTTCAGAGGGTGTTTTTAACTTATTGTAGAGGCGGTCGGTGGATTAACGCGCAGTATTCCTTGTGTCACTTTAAACCATTTTATTGTAGCACAGAAAATAAAGTAAAAACTCTTTAACAGAAAATAAACCGTCTTAAATCTAAATGCGGCTCGTGCGTTGCGGTTAAAAACAATTTCCCTTCCGCTCTCAAACAAAACACACCTGCCGGCACTCAGGTGCCGGCCATTTATAATGTCACGCCCACTGACATTGCGTCATCAAAACATGACCAAACAAACAGACAGGTAAACACAAATCATATTATGGCTTCTACACTATGTATATGTGTGTGTGTGTGTGTGTGTGTATGTATGTGTATGTATGTATGTGTGTATGTGTGTGTGTGTGTGTGTGTGTGTATGTATGTATATGTTTGTGTGTGTATGTATGTGTATGTATATGTGTGTCTATAGGTGTGTGTGTGTGTATGTGTGTGTGTATGTGTATGTATATGTGTGTGTGTGTGTGTGTGTATGTGTGTGTATATGTGTATATATGTGTATATGTGTGTGTATCTATGTGTGTGTGTATGTGTATATGTGTGTATGTATATGTGTGTATGTATGTATGTGTGTGTATGTGTGTATATGTGTGTATGTATGTGTGTGTGTATATATATGTGTGTGTGTATGTGTGTGTGTGTGTATGTGTGTGTGGCAGCTGTCTCTAATTTGGCCTCGGCTGCTGGTGATTGGCAATCAGTCAGCAGCCGAGGCCGCCCTCATAAAAGCTCCAAGTTGAGGGTGGAGCGGGGGAAGTGAGCAGACGCGTCGTGTTGCGGTCTGCTCGGTGTGTGTGTTGCAGAATAAAGATGTCATATAACGGAACCTCGTCGGTGTTGTCTGGCTATCCTTGGTGCTGGAGGGGGAAACCCACGGGTAACGGACGCGGTCCTGTTACAGTGTGTGTGTGTGTGTATGTGTGTGTGTGTATATGTGTGTGTATCTCTCACCAGTTTGATGCGGTCCTCGGAGTGGAGGATGTTGATCATCAGCTGCAGGTGTTGAGGCAAGTCGCCTGTTGAAGATCATAAAGGAAACGATCCAGATGTGATGATGAAGCTGATGAACAATAAACAGACTAACTGTCATCATGAGGTGTGAAGTCACTGCTGAGGGTTCCACTCCAACATCCTGGAGACACCTGAACACACCTGAGAACCCGAGGGGACCATGGTCCATCTTCACATGAGCACATTCATGAGCTGGTGTCATGTGACCCCGTCAGCAATCCCCGTGTGGGTGGAGCTGGTGTCATGTGACCCCGTCAGCGCTCCCCGTGTGGGTGGAGCTGGTGTCATGTGACCCCGTCAGCGCTCCCCGTGTGGGTGGAGCTGGTGTCATGTGACCCCGTCAGCGCTCCCCGTGTGGGTGGAGCTGGTGTCATGTGACCCCGTCAGCGCTCCCCGTGTGGGTGGAGCTGGTGTCATGTGACCCCGTCAGCGTGTGGAAACAGAGAGGTTCTAACACGATGAAACCTCCTCACAGCAGCTTTACATTAAAAAACATGGAGGTGTTGCCACTCATAAAGCAACCGTTGAATACTAAATGAAGACAACAGATTGAATTCAGTTTGTTTGATAGTCCCAGTCTCACACCTGTCCAACGGACCTCAGCTTTAGTCACGGACCGGTCCCAGAACAACTGATGGAGCTTTGGGTTGATCCTGCAAGACTTGAGATGCTCAGAAACACAAATGAATCTGCAGACACTCATTGTGCCTCCATGTTGGTGTGAGATGTTCAAACCAGTTCAGCTGACTTTCCACGTGGAGGTCGACCACACGGAGGTCCTGAAGCACTGGCTGCAGTTTCCTCTCTGAGGGGCAGAGCAGCTGGGAAACTCTTTGCCCCACCAGATGTGTAGAGAACAGAAATGTGTTTCCTGACCTGTGGCAGGGAGACGGACCGGCTGCAGTCTGTCTGCGGCCGGTTCCTCCTCATGCCGGAGAGCCGCAGGTGAGCTTCAGGGCCACACCTGTGGCTCTCGGTAGAGACGGCTGCTGATTCATGACACCGGGTCATCCAGCCTGTCATGATGTCACTTTGGGAACATCCAACAAATACAACTAGAATACAAAGCCATACATAACTGAGAAGTGTAATGAACATTTACCTTAAGTACCCTTGACTCAGTGAACCGAGCAGAGGCCCCCGAGGGCCTCATGTAACCCCCACAATGCCACCAGCCTGGCTTTGAGCATGAAGCTGCCTAAACACTGCCTGAGCTCTCGACGGAGCGCAGCTTGCGTCCTTCTTCTTAAACAAACACCTGCCGTCCGAGCGGCCCGAGGCCAGGAATTCCCCACACGGGTGTGGTGTTCCCAGCTGCCAGGGGAGGCGGCGCCTAGGCTACTGCTGCCTGTTGCAGGAAGAGAAGAGAACACCCCACCGAAGAAAGAGACTCTCCACCATCAGGGCTGTGGAGAAACCGCCGCCGAGCCGCAGCAGCAGCACCTCCACCACACCACCCGGATCACCGGACAGCGCCAAGGACGAGTTTCAACAGGACAGTGGAAACAGACAGCGGGTTGAGCTGAACCACAGCGCCTGCTGCCGGAGAACCAGCTCCACGGGGCAGAGCCCGGCCGACCCGGCCCAGCAGCAGACCTGAGCAGACTTCAGGTCTGCAGCTCCATGAACCAAGCGTTGGATCCTGAGTGATCTCTTCGGTCATCAGGGTTCTGCTTCGTCAAAGAATTCATCCACTTCTTGATTATTCAAGGGACATTTTTTAGCAATAAAGATTTTAACATCACAAATACAACAAAATTAAAAACAAGAACGCACATTCTAAGACCTGCCACCATCTTGTCAAGTCGATAATATATGCGGAATTGAAGGACAGGCGATTACAGAAGCTATTGATGTGATCAAATCGGAAATAAAACCGCGTGAATTGGTTTAGAATAACTCTTGTGGTGTTCCTCAGAGCGTTTCAGCGGCTGAACCTACAGACAGTTAGAGCTACGATGAAGAAAGGAACCGGCAAGTCGACAGAAACACAAACAACTTGCTTAGTGCTCCGTGTTCTTACGAACAGACGCCTGGTCTTTCCTTTTGAAAGGATCTGTCTCACCCGACAGACCTCCGAGAAGCTCCTCACATCGCTGAATGCACAAAGTGGCTGGAGTCAAGTGGTCATGTTCATCGTATTCTTGATCTTATAGAAAATGAAGACACATGTTGAGCTGTCGTTGCACCTCGTGGCTGCAGTGCAGCTGAGTCGCGGCGGGTCGTGAAGCAGCAGCTTGTGTGATCTGTGGACTTCTGCTTTACAGTTTCTCCCACCAAAGTCTAAATATCATCTCCTGTTGAAAGACAGACGGACGTTGTATTCCCGACTCGCGGTCGTCCTGGTCCGTCGGGCCTCGATGACCGGCCGCCCTCTGACTCACAGCCCCTGCGTGTGACGTCTGACTGGAGCAGCAACCCAAGAGCCGAGGACACTCACCTCTGATTGGTTCGCCGTTCATCTTCACTCCCAAAATCCTGCAATATAGATAAAGAGAAAGGATGAATACATCGGACCTCCTTTGGATTCATGGACAAACTGTTGAACATGGCCGTTCAAACAGAAGCGTTGTCTGTAAGCTTTGATAAGGAACTGAACATATGAAGTAGCTCTCCATGCTCTGACATGACGATGATGCTAAATGACCACGTTGGTTTATGATGGCAGACACCAACACAAGATGTTGTACCAGTGAGACCTGACACGCCCTCAGAGGGGAACCGCGTCATGACAACAGGGGTTCCACGAGGACCGATGACTCGGCGGGAACAGAGGAACACGAGTCCGGCGACACTCAGAGGCTTCTGCTCTCCCACTGCGGCCGAGACGGTGCTGCACCAGTGATGGCCCTGCAGATGAGGTGTGTGTGTGTGTTCATGTGTGTGTGTTCATGTGTGTGTGTTCATGTGTGTGTGTGCATTTAATAGCATCCGCCCCACCAGGGGGCGACTCGACTCGAGAAGCTCCTCAATGAGCGACATAACGGCGGCTGGCGAGCAAAGCGGCGTCTGGATTTTGACACTTCAATCAAAGTCAAAAGCGTCGCTTTGGTCTAAAGAAAATGCACTTCATTTAAAACCAGAGAGCAGATTAGAAGAGCTCTGAGGACGAGGGAGGGCAGAGACGCTTAAAGATGGATCGTGGAATATTCCAACTACGCCATGGCCCTGTTGAGACTCCGCCGTTCCTGATCCAATGTGAGGTCAAAGGTCAAAGGTCAGGGATGTCTATGTGTACAGATTGTAAAGCACTCTGAGGGGAATTTGTAATTCGTGAAAATGGGCTGTACACATAAAGTGAAGTGCATTAAAGAGGCTCAGTGGCGAGTGGACCCGCTCAGCCGGGCCACGCGGGGAGCTTCAGGCGGCGTCTGGACGGACATATCGACAACGACAATTACCGGAGAACATTTAATTGGCAATTGTATTTTTTGCGAGATTTCTGGGTGTTGTTTGCCATTTTATTTTGAGAATGTAATGGTCTGCCTCTGAAGAACAAGAGCCGGATCGTCGGCTCAGCGCCACAAAGACAACAGAACCGGAGACGGTGATTGTTGAAAAGAATCACCAAGATAGTTTTGGTGAGTCTTAATTTAAATGAAGTATTGATCCAACAGCTGAACCTACAACCTGTTAACTGTGTTGGCCCAGACCACCAGGCCTCAGCCCACCAGGCCTCAGACCACCAGGCCTCAGCCCACCAGGCCTCAGCCCACCAGGCCTCAGCCCACCAGGCCTCAGACCACCAGGCCTCAGCCCACCAGGCCTCAGACCACCAGGCCTCAGACCACCAGGCCTCAGCCCACCAGGCCTCAGCCCACCAGGCCTCAGACCACCAGGCCTCAGCCAGTTGTTGAGGAAATGAACATATTGAAATGACCAGACTGACCTCCCCCGCCGTGGTGGTTGCGGTGCTGGCGGTGGACGCAGCGCTCGGGGTCGGGGACCGCTGCAGGGTGACCAGCGCCATGGCTGGAGGCCGTGGACGCGCCGCCGGCCTGCTAGCGGCTAGCTGAGCGGCTAGCTGAGCGGCTAGCTGCGGCGTGTCGCGGACCGAGAGGAGCCGCGTCCTGCAGGCGCTCCGGGCCGGAAGTGCTGCTCTCGGGGCCTGGCTCCCCTCAACGATGAAGAGATTAAACAACGAGCACTTGACCAAACATCACGGACATTTGAATATTGTAGAACCTTTGAAAATGGCTATAACGTATAACTATAGAATATAAATACACTTTAGACAAGATTCTCAAATTAAAATTAAAAAGCCTCAATTTGGTTCAACAGAAAGAAGGAAGCGACCAACAGAAAAGTAATCAAATAATAATTATAACAGTAATTATTTTTGTTTTATTACATTATTATAACTCTAAACTTGGGCTTCGGCATGATGTGTGTCTCATTGGATCCAGGCCCTCCCTCTGGGTGCTGGACGTGGCAGTCGTACTGAAGGCAGTGGACGTTACAGTCATATCATTGGAGGAACACCAGCATTGTAATTGTACTCTTATAGAGTTAATTATCCATTAGTTAACAACATGGCTTTATGTGAGGAGCCAGCATGGACATTGGACTATAGGATCAAGGATTCATTCATTAAACCAGTGACACCGGTGTGTGTGTTGTACATATGTGAACACAATAATGACTGTAATAAGTGAGCGCTGTGGCCCTTTTCATGGCCAGCATATTGATAAGTCCTAACTTAATAACACGGGTAACATTATTAATAATTACAGAAATCACTGACCGTGTTTTCATTGTCTGGACTAGTTGTAGCAGTATGCTTTAAAATGGTACATGCCAAAAAAGTTCTGTATTTATTCCTCCAAGTAAATATGCACTTTTACAAGTTAAAGACAATTGTAATGTGGTCTGTTCTGTTGAAATCTGTGAAGTGGTCACACATATCACACAGAAATGACATGGGTACTGGATCTGTGGCTGAAGGACTGAGATGTGCTTCTCTTCCATTGTGTGTTGACTCAACGAGGATGAGGCTGACCTGCAGAGTGATCTCGACCACATCGCAGGACACGATGATCCTTTCCTCATTTACAGGAACGTTATTGCTGAGGAACAACGCATCACAGACCGTGGTTATGTATCCCCACATGTCAGGGGCGTAACATCTCTTCAAATACAATTATTTTAACATTATTACAACAAACTTTTAAACAATGCAATTCAGTTTATTCTGTACAGCCCATTATCACAAGATACAAATTTGCCTCAGAGGGCTTAACAATCTGTACACATAGACATCCGTGACCTTTGACCTCACATCGGATCAGTTATCTATTCTTAACCGCTGCAGTCCACCCAGATGTCCCTTCATGATATCAATAGTAAACCAATTTACATTCACATGGAAACTCAGAAAAAACAACGAATGCATGTCCACGAACAAATGGAGCAAAGAGGCTCTGCTCCGGCTCAGCCCCGTGACAATACCAGGCATGTCAGTTTCTGACATGTTGGGGGAATGGGGGACATAACACCTCATAGACCTGCATTTGTTTTCATAAATTGATGCATTTACAATAGAGCATGGATCACCCCCATGTATACGTTGTTTTCTTTGTGTTGTTATTTGTCTTGTCTTTCACGTTCTTCTATTGATAGGAATCTCCACATGTGGTGCCAATTGTCTCAAAGACATTAGAGAATGTCGAATGATGCCTACTTTAAATAAATACAAAGATAAGAAGAACAAAAAGAAAGACACCCAACACACTCCGCCCCGTCACGTGACCGCAGCTCGCTGGGGCTGAAGTCCAGAGCTGGTCGGCTTCTCTCCGGTGAGGTTCCGAAGGTCCCGAAGGTCCCGAAGGCTGCAGGTAAAGACTCTTTGAAGACGGACGGACCGGTGGGAGTGGATCTGCGCCACGTGCCCTCGGTTCTGTTCTGGGATGCAACATTACGAAACTCTGTCCTCGGGTTCATATTCATGCGACAGATTGTCCGCCAGCCTGTTGCCGGTCAGAGGAAATCCTACTTTCCGATTATTGGTTCTATAGTTTTTAAAAAGTTTTAATTTGATGAAGTCAACTCCTCTTTCCATCATTAAGTTATGTTCACAGCGGGAAATGTTTATTTTGTTGTTATCAAGACTTTGAAAACCTTTCTACTCAATAGATATTGCTATTAATAAAACTCTTACTTTCATACTACTACTACCACTACTAATGTATTTTAACTGATGCATTGTTTCATGATATATGACATAATACCATTCCCTTTCAGTCTGCTTGTGTCCAATCCAAAGCGACCTCTGGGATGTGGCCCCATGGTGACTCTCTCCCCTCTGCAGACATGCGCGTGGCAGTGATTGGAGCTGGAGTCATCGGGCTGTCCACCGCTCAGAGCATCTACGAGCAGCACCACTCGGCCCTGCGGCCGCTGAGCATCCACGTGTACGCGGACTGCTTCACCCCCCTGACCACGAGTGATGGAGCCGCCGGCTTGTGGCAGCCGTACCTCTACGACAAGGGCAACGTCCAGGAGACGTGAGTGCATCTCCTGAACTCTCTTTGGATTCTCCACTATGTCTGGAAACAAATGGTCAACATGTGTTTGCTGTGTTCTATCCTCACTTTTAGAAAATGGAATAAAGAGACATTTGACTACTTGCTGAGCGCCCTCCGCTCACCTGAGTCCGTACAAATGGGCGTCTTCCTTCAGTCCGGCTACAACCTGTGCACCGAGCGCGTCCCGGTGAGTCGTGCGTTGTTCACCCTGACCTCACAGATAAGACCTGACCTCACAGATGAGACCTGACCTTACAGATGAGACCTGACCTCACAGATGAGACCTGACCTCGCAGATAAGACCTGACCTCACAGATAAGACCTGACCTCGCAGATAAGACCTGACCTCGCAGATAAGACCTGACCTCACAGATGAGACCTGACCTCACAGATAAGACCTGACCTCACAGATAAGACCTGACCTCACAGATAAGACCTGACCTCACAGATGAGACCTGACCTCACAGATGAGACCTGACCTCGCAGATAAGACCTGACCTCACAGATAAGACCTGACCTCACAGATGAGACCTGACCTCGCAGATGAGACCTGACCTCGCAGATAAGACCTGACCTCGCAGATAAGACCTGACCTCACAGATGAGACCTGACCTCGCAGATGAGACCTGACCTCACAGATAAGACCTGACCTCGCAGATGAGACCTGACCTCACAGATGAGACCTGACCTCGCAGATAAGACCTGACCTCACAGATAAGACCTGACCTCACAGATGAGACCTGACCTTACAGATGAGACCTGACCTCACAGATGAGACCTGACCTCACAGATGAGACCTGACCTTACAGATGAGACCTGACCTCACAGATGAGACCTGACCTCACAGATGAGACCTGACCTTACAGATGAGACCTGACCTCACAGATGAGACCTGACCTCGCAGATAAGACCTGAACTTACAGATGAGACCTGACCTCACAGATGAGACCTGACCTCACAGATGAGACCTGACCTTACAGATGAGACCAGACCTCGCAGATAAGACCTGACCTCACAGATAAGACCTGACCTCCCAGATGAGACCTGACCTCGCAGATGAGACCTGACCTCGCAGATGAGACCTGACCTCGCAGATGAGACCTGACCTCACAGATAAGACCTGACCTCGCAGATAAGACCTGACCTCACAGATGAGACCTGACCTCGCAGATGAGACCTGACCTCGCAGATAAGACCTGACCTCGTCTCAGAAGCCTTACTGAGAGAAAAGTGAAGGAACAATGAGTTCAAATGTAACCTTGTCTAGCACCATCATCAGTGTATCGTCCACCAATACACACCATGCAGTCCACCAGGCTTTGTTTAGTCACACGCAGAACACAACCACTGTGTTCTCCATTGTGACAGCAAACTAACAGACAGGACCTGTTTAGGATCATTATGACAACATCTTGACTTGTTGTTTGCAGGATCCGTCATTTAAAGATATTGTCCTGGGCTTCAGACAACTCACCGAACGAGAGCTGCAGCTGTTCCCCGGATACAAGTACAAGATACATACATATACATATACCCACAAGATACATACATATACATATACCCACAAGATACATACATATACATACCCACAAGATACTTACATATACATACCCACAAGATACATATACATATACCCACAAGATACATACATACATATACCCACAAGATACATACATATACATACCCACAAGATACATACATATACCCACAAGATACATACATATACATATACCCACAAGATACATACATATACATATACCCACAAGATACATACATATACATATACCCACAAGATACATACATATACATATACCCACAAGATACATACATATACATATACATATACCCACAAGATACATACATATACACATACATATACATATACCCACAAGATACATACATATACATATACCCACAAGATACATACATATACATATACCCACAAGATACATACATATACATATACCCACAAGATACATACATATACATACCCACAAGATACATACATATACATATACCCACAAGATACATACATATACATATACCCACAAGATACATACATATACATATACCCACAAGATACATACATATACATACCCACAAGATACATACATATACATATACCCACAAGATACATACATATACATATACCCACAAGATACATACATATACCCACAAGATACATACATATACATATACCCACAAGATATACACATATACCCACAAGATACATACATATACATATACCCACAAGATACATACATATACATACCCACAAGATACATACATATACATATACCCACAAGATACATACATATACATATACCCACAAGATACATACATATACATATACCCACAAGATACATACATATACATATATACCACAAGATACATACATATACATATACCCACAAGATACATACATATACATACCCACAAGATACATACATATACATATACTGGCTCAAGATACATACATATACATATACCCACAAGATACATACATATACATATACCCACAAGATACATATATATACATACCCACAAGATACATATACATATACCCACAAGATACATACATATACATACCCACAAGATACATACATATACATATACCCACAAGATACATACATATATATACCACAAGATATACATATATATACCCACAAGATACATACATATACATACCCACAAGATACATACATATACCCACAAGATACATACATATACATATACCCACAAGATACATACATATACCCACAAGATACATACATATACATATACCCACAAGATACATACATATACATATACCCACAAGATACATACATATACATACCCACAAGATACATATACATATACCCACAAGATACATACATATACATATACCCACAAGATACATACATATACATACCCACAAGATACATACATATACATACCCACAAGATACATACATATACATACCCACAAGATACATACATATACATATACCCACAAGATACATACATATATATATACCCACAAGATACATACATATACATACCCACAAGATACATACATATACATACCCACAAGATACATACATATACATATACCCACAAGATACATACATATACATATACCCACAAGATACATACATATACATATACCCACAAGATACATACATATACATATACCCACAAGATACATACATATACATATACCCACAAGATACATACATATACATACCCACAAGATACATACATATACATACCCACAAGATACATATACATATACCCACAAGATACATACATATACATATACCCACAAGATACATACATATACCCACAAGATACATACATATACATATACCCACAAGATACATACATATACATATACCCACAAGATACATACATATACATATACCCACAAGATACATACATATATATACCCACAAGATACATATATATACATATACCACAAGATACATACATATACATATACCCACAAGATACATACATATACATATACCACAAGATACATACATATATACACCCACAAGATACATACATATACATATACACAAGATATACATATATATACACAAGATACATACATATACATATACCCACAAGATACATACATATACCCACAAGATACATACATATACATATACCCACAAGATACATACATATACATATACCCACAAGATACATACATATACATACCCACAAGATACATACATATACATATACCCACAAGATACATACATATACATACCCACAAGATACATACATATACATATACCCACAAGATACATACATATACATATACCCACAAGATACATACATATACCCACAAGATACATACATATACATATACATATACCCACAAGATACATACATATACATAGACCCACAAGATACATACATATACATATACCCACAAGATACAAACATATACATACCCACAAGATACATACATATACCCACAAGATACATACATATACATATACCCACAAGATACATACATATACATACCCACAAGATACATACATATACATATACCCACAAGATACATACATATACATACCCACAAGATACATACATATACCCACAAGATACATACATATACATATACCCACAAGATACATACATATACCCACAAGATACATACATATACATACCCACAAGATACATACATACACCCACAAGATACATACATATACCCACAAGATACATACATATACATATACCCACAAGATACATACATATACATACCCACAAGATACATACATATACCCACAAGATACATACATATACATATACCCACAAGATACATACATATACATACCCACAAGATACATACATATACCCACAAGATACATACATATACATATACCCACAAGATACATACATATACCCACAAGATACATACATATACATATACCCACAAGATACATACATATACCCACAAGATACATACATATACATATACCCACAAGATACATACATATACATACCCACAAGATACATACATATACCCACAAGATACATATATATATACCCACAAGATACATACATATACATATACCCACAAGATACATACATATACATATACCCACAAGATACATACATATACATATACCCACAAGATACCTACATATACATATACCCACAAGATACATACATATACCCACAAGATACATACATATACATACCCACAAGATACATACATATACCCACAAGATACATACATATACATATACCCACAAGATACATACATATACATATACCCACAAGATACATACATATACCCACAAGATACATACATATACATATACCCACAAGATACATACATATACATACCCACAAGATACATACATATACATATACCCACAAGATACATACATATACATACCCACAAGATACATATACCCACAAGATACATACATATACATATACCCACAAGATACATACATATACCCACAAGATACATACATATACATACCCACAAGATACATACATATACATACCCACAAGATACATACATATACATACCCACAAGATACATACATATACCCACAAGATACATACATATACAAGATACATCCTCCTCTTCTTTGGCTCTCTTACATATACTTTTTCTCCCTCTCCTCCCATGACCTTCCCTCCTGCTTGGCTTCTCTCATGTCTTGTCTTGTTTTATACTTGAGACTCTCTCCTCGCTCTTGAACTAAAACCATGGACCGATCAACTGATCATCTGATCAACTGGTCTCTCAACGCAATTGACACCGTCTTCTCGGCAAAGCTTGGGTTCGGGAACCTGCCCGTCCTGCCGGGATGTTGCAGCTACATATACGATGGACGTGTCGTGTGTCTAGCAGCCATTTCCGTGGAGGACGTAGATGACATCTACCTATTCGGAACTATGATTACAGGATTTCTGCTGTTTGATTTGGCGTTGCCCTGGTTTATCGGAAAATTACAAGCGGGGACAGCCGTTAAAACCCCTAAGGCTGCCCATATACCCACAAATTTGAATTTTTATGGGAGGAAAGTGGTGGAATAGCAGCGAAAATTGGATGTAGCTGCTGGAAGACCAAACAATCCCAATCTTATCTGCTTCGGCTCCCTCAACCAGAACGGGTCAAGGCCGTTGCTGGAACAACAACTCCCTGAAGATCGCTGAAGTGAGAACCTCTCATTCCTTCCCCTATCCACAGACACCTGTGGTTGTTTTCTCCCAGGACCTTTCAAGGCTATCTCCATGGCACGACCATCTGCGGACTGAGAACTTTGTCTGTTGTGGCCTGGGGGAGGACGACATACCAGAACACGCACACACGAACTTTCAATAATACTGATTGCATTCACTACCCCTCCCCCATCACGCCTTCGCTTTTACCCCAGTGTGACCCACGGGCTGTGGCGCTGCTGAGTTGGCGCGGACCGGCTGGCTGCTTGTCGGTGCTGGTTACCTTCTGCCCCAATGGATGGGCTTAGATCACCCAGTTGTTGGATTACCTCCCTCCCCTTCCTACTTGCAAGTTATGTCTAAATGTGTGCTTATGTGCTAAGGTGTTTTCCTGCTCCACACTGTACCCCTCGGGGCATAGTCGGGGTTGGTGTTTTTTCTTCTTCCCTCATGTTATGCTAATCATCCACCCTTTCTTGTAATTTCGATGCTTTTGTACCTGTACTCTGGCAAACGACAAATAAATATATCATCATCATCATCATCATCATCATCACATAGACCCACAAGATACATACATATACATATACCCACAAGATACATACATATACATATACCCACAAGATACATACATATACATACCCACAAGATACATACATATACATACCCACAAGATACATACATATACATATACCCACAAGATACATACATATACCCACAAGATACATACATATACCCACAAGATACATACATATACATACCCACAAGATACATACATATACATATACCCACAAGATACATACATATACATACCCACAAGATACATACATATACATATACCCACAAGATACATACATATACATATACCCACAAGATACATACATATACATATACCCACAAGATACATACATATACATATACCCACAAGATACATACATATACATATACCCACAAGATACATACATATACATATACCCACAAGATACATACATATACATATACCCACAAGATACATACATATACATATACATATACCCACAAGATACATATACATATACCCACAAGATACATACATATACATATACCCACAAGATACATACATATACATATACCCACAAGATACATACATATACCCACAAGATACATACATATACATATACCCACAAGATACATACATATACATATACCCACAAGATACATACATATACATATACCCACAAGATACATACATATACATACCCACAAGATACATACATATACATATACCCACAAGATACATACATATACATATACCCACAAGATACATACATATACATATACCCACAAGATACATACATATACATATACCCACAAGATACATACATATACATATACATATACCCACAAGATACATACATATACATACCCACAAGATACATACATATACATATACCCACAAGATACATACATATACATATACCCACAAGATACATACATATACCCACAAGATACATACATATAAATATACCCACAAGATACATACATATACATATACCCACAAGATACATACATATACATATACCCACAAGATACATACATATACATATACCCACAAGATACATACATATACATACCCACAAGATACATATACATATACAGTACAAGATACATACATATACCCACAAGATACAGTCCAAGATACATACATATACATATACATTACATTACATGTCATTTAGCAGACGCTTTTATCCAAAGCGACTTACAATAAGTGCATTTCAACCTAGAGTACAAACTAAGAACAACAAGAATACAGGAAGTAACATTTCCTCAACTCAGTCAAACTACTAAAGTACCATAATAAGATATTTAAGAGCCACTGAAGTGCAAATCTGTGTTTTAATCCAGATATAGTCGGAAAAGGTGTGTTTTCAGTCTCCGGCGGAAGCTGTAGAGACTTCCTGCTGTCCTGATGTCAGTGGGGAGCTGGTTCCACCAATCAGGAGCCAGGACAGCAACAGTCTGGATGTAGAGTGGTTAGCTCGAGGTGCAGGAGGCGCCGTACGTGATGGCGGCTGTGTTGCGAGCTCCCGGATTTTGTAGTAGTTTTTTGTTATTTATTCTTCTTATTGCGACTATTTTTGCACAAAACGTTAGCAGCCAGTTAACGTACGACAGATGCACACTTCTGGAGATTGGATCGGCAGTTGCTCGCCGCCTACCAGAGTTTTCAACTCTTACTCGGACGTCCGCCAGGAACAGTAGCGGAACTATCTCCGTCCATTTTAGGCGCGATCTCATAAGCGTCGCCGACGGAGGAAGCGAGCTGGCGTGCTGGTTAGGCTGAGACGTCGAGCCAATCGACCCCACTACCCACCATTTTACTGGCAAATGTACAGTCTTTGGACAATAAGCTATGCGAGCTCCAGGCTCGTATTCAATTCCACCGGAAACTAAGGACAACTGCATCATCTGCCTTACGGAGACATGGATGTCGGAGGAGGTTACCGACTCAGCCATCGAGCGGCAGGATTTTCCGTCCACAGCGGACAGAACAAAGACTCTCTCTGGTAAAGATCGTGGAGGGGTATGTCTCATGATAAACAGATCTTGGTGCAACCAAAGTCATGTACATACTCTCAAGTCGTTCTGTTCCCGGACCTGGAGTACCTAATGCTCATGTGTCGACCATTCTGGCTACGCGAGTTTACAGCAGTCACCGTAACTGCTGTGTACATTCCGCCTCAAGCTAACACGGACATAGCTGAAGGAACTCTACGGGCGATCAGCGAGCAGGAGTCGGCACACCCGAGGCTGCTTTCATTGTGGCGGGGACTTCAACAAAGCGAACCTGAAGAAAGTTCTCCGAAGTTCTACCAACACATAAAAGCAACACGAGGGGGCGGATTCTCGACCACTGCTACACTCCCTTCGGGATGGATACAAAGCCCTCCTCCGCCCACCGTTCGCAAATCGGACCACCGCTCCATCCAACTACTCCCGCCTACAGGCAGAGGAAGCAGCAACCAATCGCTGTGAAGGAAGTGCGCTGGTCGGACCAATCGGGTCTATGCTACAGGACTGTTTTGAGCGTGCTGACTGGGATATGTTCAGGGTCGCGTCGGACAACAACGTCAGTGAGTCGCGTCCTCAGTCACCGGGTTCATCAAGAAATGCATAGATGATGTTGTTCCTACCAAGTCGGTTCGGTTATCCCAACCAGAAACCGTGGATAAATGGCGATGTTAGCGCTGCACTCCGCGCGTAACACCGCCTTTGACTCGAATATGGCGGAATACAAAGAGCCGCTTCGACCTCCGTAAGACCATCGGCTCTGCCAGCGGGAGTTCAGGAACAAGGTGGAGGAAAAGCTCAAGAGCCATGACGTGAGAGGTGTGTGGAAGGGCTACAGACAATCACGGACTTCAGAGAGTAAACCAGCGGTGCAGAGAACTCCTCTACCTCCCTCCCAGCCCCGCTAAATACATTCTCTGCTCGGTTCGTCGTGGACGGCAGACCGCCGCTGGCAGCGCCGCCCGCGGAGTCCAGCCTGCTGTTCACCTCTGAGGCTGGCGTGCGCAGAGCCTTCAAGCGGGTGGACATCCGGGCGGCAGGTCCCGACCACATCCGGGCGCGCCCTCAGAGCATGTGCAGACCAGTTGGCAGGAGTCTTCGCAGACATCTTCAACCTCTCCCTGTCCCAGGCTGTTGTTCCTGAGAGCTTCAAGATGTCCACCATTGTGCCTGTCCCCAAACACCCCAAGGTAACCTGCCTGAATGACTGGAGACCCGTAGCCTCACCTCGATTGTCAGTAAATGCTTGAGAGGTTGGTCAAGGACTTCATTTGTTCCATGTTGCCTGCCACGCTGGACCCATGGCATTTGCATATCGTCAAAACAGATCCACCGACGACGCAATTGCCATGGCACTTCACCGCCCTTTCCACCTGGAGGAGGAACTGTTGTGTCGAATGCTGGTTGTGGACTACAGCTCAGCGTTCAACACTATTGTTCCCGCCAAGCTCGACACCAAGCTCAGAGGTCTAGGCCTGCACTCTACCATGTGCAGCTGGATACTGGACTTCCTGTCGGGCCACTGCCAGGTGGTGAGGATGGCGGTACCACCTCAGAGCCGCTGACCCTCAACACGGGAGCCCCTCAGGGATGCGTGTTGAGCCCTCTCCTCTACTCCCTGTACACCCACGACTGCGCGGCCATGCACAGCTCCAACGTCATCATCAAGTTTGCTGGCGACACAACAGTGTTGGGGCTGATCACCGGCAACGAGACAGCCTACAGGGAGGAGGTTGGATCACTGGTACAGTGGTGCCAGGAGAACAGCCTCGTCCTCAACGTCAAGAAGACCAAGGAGCTGATCGTGGACTACAGGAAGCGGAGGAGAGCACACCCCATCTCCATAGACGGAGTTGCAGTAGAGAGGTCAGCAGCTTCAAGTTCCTCGGCGTGCACATCTCCGAGGACCTCACATGGACCACGCACACCACTCACGTGGCATGTGACCACCAACAACGCCTGTATTTCCTTAGGCGACTGAGGAAATTCAACATGGCCCCGCATCCTCAGAACATTCTACACCAGTACCATCGAGTGTTCTGACAGGTTGCATCACCGTCTGTGCCGGAACTGCACCGCCCTGGGCGTAGGGCACTACAGAGGGTGGTGCGGTCGGCACAGTACATCGTTGGAGGTGAGCTTCCCTCCATCCTGGACATATACACCAAGCGGTGCGTGGCCAGGGCCAAACGGATGATGAAAGACAATAACCACCCCGGCCACAAACTGTTCACCCTTCTACCGTCAGGCAGGCGATACCGCAGTATCAAGTGCCGCACAAACAGACTGAGGGACAGCTTCTTCAGTCAGGCCATCAGGCTGCTGAACAAGGACTGAGACCCTCATTAACACTATACACCAGAACATATTCTGTGAATATCTATGGCCATGGTGTATATTTTATTACATTGTTTATATATATATATATATATTGTATGTATATACATATATATATATATAGTCTCAAAAAAGTGTATATTTTATTACATTGTTTTATATATATATATTGCCATGATGTATATTCTATTACATTGTTTTATATATATATTGTTAATACTTTCTTCTTTTTTTTGTGTGGATATTGTATAGTTTATTCTCATTCTTATTCTTTTTTTAGTCTGTTACTGCTGTCGGGTGTTTTGCACATAAGAATTTCACGAACCGATTATACTTGTATAAAAGGGGATGTGACAATAAAAACTTGAAACTTGAAACTGAAACAAGACGATTGGCTGTTGCCGAGCAAAGTGAACGTGCCGGGGTGTACGGTGTGACCATATCCCGGATGTAGACGGGGCCCGATCCGTTCAGAGCACGGTACCAAGAACCAGTGTTTTGAAGCGGATGCTGCTCCACTGGTAACCAGTGAAGAGATCGAAGGAGCGGAGTGGTGTGGGGGAACTTCGAGAGGCTGAAGACCAGTCGAGCTGCTGCATTCTGGATGAGCTGCAGGGGTCGGATGGCCTTAGCGGGTAGACCAGCCAGGAGGGAGTTGCAGTAGTCAAGCCTGGACCAGAACCTGGACCAGAGCCTGGATCAGAACCTGGACCAGAGCCTGGACCAGAGCCTGGACCAGAACCTGGACCAGAGCCTGGATCAGAACCTGGACCAGAGCCTGGACCAGAGCCTGGACCAGAACCTGGACCAGAGCCTGTGCCGCCTTCTGAGTAAGAAGAGGCCGTATTCTCCTGATGTTGTGCAGCATGGACCTACAGGAGCAGCGTCACACAGTGATGTCAGTGATGTTGGCCGTCAGGTTGACTGTCTAGTGTCACCCCGAGGTTCCTGGCAGTCGGGGGCGGGGCCAACAAAGAGCTGGTGAAGGTGGTAGTCAGGTCATGGGTGGGGAGCCTTTCCCTGGAAGGAATAGTAGCTCAGTCTTGTCAGGGTTGATCTTCAGGTGGTGAGCAGACATCCACTGAGAGATGTCAGTCAGACAGGCAGAGATTCGCGCCGACACCCGTGTTTCAGACGGTGGAAACGAGAAGATCAGCATAGCTATGGTAGGAGAAGCCATGCAAACGAATGACAGAGCCGAGAGAATTAGTGTACAGAGAGAAGAGCAGGGGACCCAGGACGGAGCCTTGAGGGACCCCATAGTGAGAGGAAGAGGAGGGGACCCAGGGAGCCTTGAGGGACCCCATAGTGAGAGAGGAAGAGGAGGGACCCAGGGAGCCTTGAGGGACCCCATAGTGAGAGGAAGAGGAGGGGACCCAGGACGGAGCCTTGAGGGACCCCATAGTGAGAGGAAGAGGAGGGGACCCAGGACGGAGCCTTGAGGGACCCCATAGTGAGAGGAAGAGGAGGGGACCCAGGACGGGGCCTTGAGGGACCCCAGTAGTGAGAGGAAGGAGGGACCCAGGACGGAGCCTTGAGGGACCCCATAGTGAGAGGAGGAGGGACCCAGGACCAGACCTTGAGGGACCCCATAGTGAGAGGAAGAGGAAGGACCCAGGGCCAGACGGAGCCTTGAGGACCCAGGAGTGAGGAAGAGGAGGGACCCAGGGCAGACCTTGAGGGACCCCAGTAGTGAGAGGAAGAGGAGGGACCCAGGGCGGAGCCTTGAGGAACCCCATAGTGAGAGGAAGAGGAGGGACCCAAGACGGACCCTTGAGGGACCCCAGTAGTGAGAGGAAGAGGGGACCCAGGACGCAGCCTTCAGGGACCCCACTAGTGAGAGGAAGAGGAGGGACCCAGGGCGGACCTTGAGGAACCCCAGTAGTGAGAGGAAGAGGAGGGACCCAGGACGGAGCCTTGAGGGACCCCATAGTGAGAGGAAGAGGAGGGACCCAGGGCGGAGCCTTGAGGACCCAGTAGTGAGAGGAAGAGGAGGGACCCAGGACTGAGCCTTCAGGGACCCCAGTAGTGAGAGGAAGAGGAGGGACCCAGGGACGGAGCCTTGAGGGACCCCATAGTGAGAGGAAGAGGAGGGACCCAGGACGGAGCCTTGAGGGACCCCATAGTGAGAAGGAAGAGGAGGGACCCAGGACGGAGCCTTGAGGGACCCCAGTAGTGAGGAGAAGAGGAGGGACCCAGGGGAGCCTTGAGGAACATAGTGAGAGGAAGAGGAGGGGACCCAGGACGGAGCCTTGAGGGACCCCATAGTGAGAGGAAGAGGAGGGGACCCAGGACGGAGCCTTGAGGGACCCCATAGTGAGAGGAAGAGGAGGGACCCAGGACGGAGCCTTGAGGGACCCCAGTAGTGAGAGGAAGAGGAGGGGACCCAGGACGGAGCCTTGAGGGACCCCAGTAGTGAGAGGAAGAGGAGGGGACCCAGGACGGAGCCTTGAGGGACCCCATAGTGAGAGGAAGAGGAGGGACCCAGGACGAGCTTGAGGGACCCCAGTGAGAGGAGAGGAGGGACCCAGGACGGAGCCTTGAGGGACCCCATAGTGAGAGGAAGAGGAGGGACCCAGGGCCAGCCTTGAGGGACCCCATAGTGAGAAGGAAGAGGAGGGACCCAGGACGGAGCCTTGAGGGACCCCATAGTGAGAGGAAGAGGAGGGGACCCAGGATGGAGCCTTGAGGACCCCATAGTGAGAGGAAGAGGAGGGGACCCAGGACGAGGTGGGAGGACAGAGGAGAGAGGCTGCTCTAGCAGAGTGAAGCATAAGAGGAGAGGAGAGAGGATACTCTAGCAGAGTGAAGGATACGGACAGAGGACAGAGGCTGCTCTAGCAGGTGAAGGATAAGGACAGGGGAGAGAGAGGATGCTCTACCAGCGTGAAGGATAAGGACAGAGGTGAGAGGATGCTCTTGCAGAGTGAAGGATAAGGACAGAGGAGAGAGGATGCTCTAGCAGAGTGAAGGATAAGGACAGAGGATGCTCTAGCAGAGTGAAGGATAAGGACAGAGGAGAGGATGCTCTCTAGCAGAGTGAAGGATAAGGACATAGGAGAGAGGCTGCTCTAGCAGAGTGAAGGATAAGGACAGAGGAGAGAGGATGCTCTAGCAGAGTGAACGATAAGGACAGAGGAGAGAGGATGCTCTAGCAGAGTGAAGGATAAGGACATAGGAGAGAGAGGCTGCTCTAGCAGAGTGAAGGATAAGGACAGAGGAGAGGATGCTCTAGCAGAGTGAAGGATAAGGACATAGGAGAGAGGATGCTCTAGCAGAGTGAAGGATAAGGACAGAGGAGAGAGGATGCTCTAGCAGAGTGAAGGATAAGGACAGAGGAGAGGATGCTCTAGCAGAGTGAAGGATAAGGACAGAGGAGAGAGGATGCTCTAGCAGAGTGAAGGATAAGGACA